>NW_015629044.1:794119-815926 GCF_001515625.1 Sinocyclocheilus rhinocerous
CAAAGTGCCCTTCTGCGTCATCATCACGTGACCACACGGAGGCGCCGTCATCATGCAAAGAATCAGTGCAAAGGATCATGGGAGCCCGAAGTGTCAATCAGTTGTACCCTTCGAAATCCTTCATTCCGAAGGGCTCTTTGAAGTGGCCAGTATTTAGAACTTCGGTTTGGAACGACCCTTCAATATGGTGGCCATGATTTATATCCCGTTTAGATATATCCCGATATATCCCGTTTGGAACGCACTGCCTTTCTCGGTTCGACTTGAAGCAGCAATGCGCAGACCGATCGCTGTATGACATCAAAACACCGCGAGAGCTACAGAGAGCAGATGGCTCCCATAGACTGTATAAAAACATGGACGTAGTGTCCGTGATGTCACCCGTAGATTTCCGAAGAGCGTTTTTGAAGCTTACAACTATGTCACCTTTTTGACCTCTTGTGAGTTTGCAGGTATGTAAAATATAAGTACAATGTAAAAACATGTATGTACACAATAAGTGCATTGTACCAAATGATTAATTTAAATGTAAGTACATAGTTGTTAAGGCCACTTAATATAAAGTGGGTCCTGCTTCTTATTACTTTTTTTCCCAAACATTTTTGAAATAAATAAATAAATATGAATGAATGAATACAAATGGAAAAAAACATGTTGTGACCAAAAATAAGTGAGATTACTTCAAAGTAATTGCACTTTGCTTTGATAACACCTCTTTACGCACACATTTTCACAACCAACTTCATGAAGTGCATCCTGATAAGCTTTCCAAACAGTACTGAGGGAGTTCCCATGTATGCCTGCACTTGTTGGCTGCACTTCCTTTTCTATCCAGTCCAAGTTTCCATTTAGAAAAAAGAAAGAAACAAATATCGTAGTTTTGTAAAGTAACTGAATTTTATTGAATTGAATTTAAACTAATTTTATGCATTTAAGCACAAGCATATTTAAAATCATAAGAAAAATAATGTGTGTCCGATCTTTGCGTGCTTAAAGCTGACAGAAATCTTTTATTAATTTTGCAGAACAGAATGTCTAATAGGTTCATTTCTCTCATTCAACAGGAGCTGCTGAGACAACTCGGAGAGATTCAGGTGAGATAGACATGGAAATGAACTTTGGCATTTGCTTAATCTATACACACACAAATGTACCTTAACAAACTTGTGTTATGCAATTAGATTGAGTTGGTTACATTGCCAGTGCCGATCAGGTGCAGTTCTCTTAGTTTGTAGTTCCATAATGATTTAAGTATAATGAGTCACTTTTTCAGACAGTACCATACAAAACAAACAACTATATGAGAATAATTTACAGCAGTAAAGCTAAAGTGTGACTGCCCTAGATCAACAATATTACTTCTGATGTGACATCCAGCCATATTTCAGCCTGCCTGGATGTCTTCAGCTTATTGAGTGATGAATGTATTTTCGGGCAGTAATTTATCAGCTGTCTGGACTGGCTTCTTGAGGACAGTCACAGTCATCTTCTGACCGCTTTGCTGTGGATGAGCACATAGATGTGAGCTGACAGGCATCGATGAAGCTAATATCACAGATTCGTTACGCCTCAGCTCCTCTGCATGTCTGCTGGCCGCTGTCTGTCTCCCTCGCACGAGAGCAGACATAAGAAGAGTCATAATCTATTCATCAGATGGGCTAAAAATAGATGCTGCATCAGGTTCAAAGCCACACGGGGAAAAACCACTTTCATTAGATAAAGCACCGCTGCTCATAATTTTGCGGTAATGAGTCACAGTGCGAATGAGGATATCTTCTGCTTTTTCAGTTGTACTGTACATGTGAATCCATTAAAGGAATAGTTCACCCATCCAAGATGACGATGAGCTTATTTATTCATTGGAACAGATTTGGAGAAATTTAGCATTACATCACTTGCTCACCAGTGGATCCTCTGCAGTGAATGGGTGCCAAACAGCTCCAAACAGCTGATAAAAACATAAACATAATCCACAAGTAATCCACACAACTCCAGTCCATCAGTTAACATCATGTGAAGTGAAAAGCTGCATGTTTGTAAGAAACAAATCCATCAAGACATTTTTAACTTTAAATAGTTGCTTCCGAAGTCCTCTATTCATAAAATTGTCCAGTAAAAAAAATCTTATCTAAATCAGCTGAGAAATATGCACAGATTAAGCACTGTTTATAAGTTATAACAGTCCAAAACAGTTCTAAACAAATATGTCAATGGATTTTGGTGATGGACTTTTTCACTGAAGGAAGCATTATTATGGATTCTGGACTGGTATTTTTGCCATAAGTGACAGTATAAAGTTAAAATGCTTTAATGATGGATTTGTTTCTTACAAACATGGACTTAAGTCATGTGGATTACTTGTGGATTATTCTGATGTTTTTATCAGCGACTGATGTAATGCTAAATTTCTCCAAATCTGTTCCAATGAAGAAAAAATCTTCTATATCTTGGATGTCCTGAGGGTGAGAAAATTTACAGCAATTTCTGTAACTTTTAGGGTGAACTATTCCTTTCAAGGGAATATATTTTACATTTTTGTTGGATTCATTTTTGTTTTCCAGATGTTCACCCTCTTTAGCCATTCAGTGACGTGGAGCTGAAGCTCTGCCAAAAAAAAAAAAACATTCAGGTATGCAGATGGAGCACAAATCACCTTGATAGCAACATTCAACTCTGCTTGTCTCTTGGTCTGCAGAATGTTGGAGCAGTTCATTTCTTCTGCAACTATGAGGAGAGCAGGGGGAACTACCTGGTGGACGTGGACGGCAACCGAATGCTGGACGTGTACACACAAATTTCCTCCATCCCCATCGGTGAGCTCAGTCAATAAGCAGATCTCTTTAACAACACATGCATCCCTCTATAGACAACTGACACAACTAAAACAGGAAATCAGACATCTTTAAATTAATGTTGTTCTCTGGTTTTAGTCTTTGCTTAGTGTCAGACTCAGAGGTGTTTTGTACCACTTCAAGGTATAGTTTACCCTAATAAACCCATTCAGTCACCCTCACATCATTCCAACCCTGTATGACTTTAGATTTGATGTGCTTTTGTCTTTTTTTTTTTTTTCTGTAAAGTTTTATTTTTATTTCAGTTGTAGTTTTAGTAAGTACTTCAGCTTAAATGAAAATTGGAAATGCTGCCTTGGCAACTAATTGAAATAGAATATTAAAATGAAAAATGTTGACTTATTTTCCGGCTTTATTTCAGTTACTGAAAATGATTTTTAATAGTTTTAGTTAATAACAACACTGTACTAGTGATGAAAAGGATCTTAAGATTCACCATATATTGTTGTCGCTGTGGCCACTGTGTTGTTCAGTAAATGTGAGCTGTGTCCTGTGGCTTTGCATGAAGGCACGTTTGTTGTGGATGATTAAAAGTGAGTGACAGGAACTGAGGACTTCCTGTGAGAATTGCCTGTACGGATCCAACAAACAGAACTGAGAGGCCGAAAGAGCACCTTTCCTCTGTCTGCATGTCATTGGTTTGGTCCGTTAGCTTACTTACATTTAATCAATCAGCCTCAACAAATTGAGTGAAGCTACTGTCTCTCGCTCTCAGAGATGCCTTCAGGTGCTGACTCAGATTTAATGAGCTTTGATTTCCTCCTGTATCATTTCAACAGAAGTGCATTATGGGATATTTTAGTTACATTAGTGTACAACCCCCACTCACCCGCAAGATTCACAATGACAGACACATGAATACAAAAGGGATGTAATATTTTCTTCTTGACCAGTAAAGCAGCAAGAAAAACGAGTTTGTTTCCTTCATGCATAACGTCAACATAACCGCAATTCACCTGCGCTATTACTTAATATGTCTTAGTGAATACTTAATATCTAGAGCTCTCTGTCATCCTGGATCAGCCGCTGGACACATTTAGCTGTCAGTCTGCAAAACAGATAACTCTGCCACTTTTGACATTTGACAAAAAAAATGAGAATATCCCTTTTTCAGATAAGTGAAATAGTGGGTGGAGTGTTATGCTAGTCTGTATGCTAGTCTGTACTTGCTTGTCAAGAGTTCATATGAGGGTTATTCCTTTTCTGCAGTACATTTTGTACTCTGTGTAAGGTTAGGGCATTATTATGCTTGTAGTGTAATTAAAGGAAGTATTTCTATGAAAAGATATGCAATATTTTCTATGGCAAGAAAATCATAAAGATGGATATCAACATTATGGAAATAAGAAAAAAGAGAGATCAAGTTCACCACTGCAAGTTCATTTTGATATTTTTATAACCTTTCTTTTGAAGTTTTGATAATATAATTCTGATTCCTTTAAATTTATATAACTTGATAAATTAAAATGGAGCAGACTAATACAGGGTGTCCGCGGGTCCTTAAAAACTCTTAAAATGTCTTAAATAACGTTTTCCTAATATAAGGCCTTTAAAAGTCTTAAAATGTCTTAAATTCGGATTCGATGGGTCTTAAATATTTTTGGTCACATTATGCTAAAATATCTTCAGTCTGACGGACCTAATGACTTTACAATCATTGGACAGACCGAATATTTTTTCTTCCCCGCGGTAAGTTACTGCGTCATAAGAGAGAATTGCAGTAAGTTAGCAGAATACAGAATACAAGCTCGCGCTGAGGCTCTCTCTGTTTGTCTCTTTGTGAGAGACTTCAGAACAAATGAGCATAACAGCACACATAAACTCAGAAGAAACAGACTGAGGTAAAAATTCACAATGTTTAGTTTATTCATAACATGATATAGTTAAATAACACCATGACAAGTGAGCTATTTTACTCAATATTCTCACGACGCAAAAAAAACAAACATTCAAAACAGACTGGTAGCAGCCCTATAGTGTATATTGAATTTGATCAATTGTAATAATTTGGTTAAAAATAGGCCTTTGTAAAGGTAAATAAAAATATGCAGATTTAAGTATGTAAAAGCTGATAGAACATGATGACCAAGAGACCAAAAATCTCAGTGATGCAGTTATTTTGCAGGGATATTGTCTGCTGACATTAAAAGTTCACTGTATATCGTAGTAATAAATATAATTTATTACAGCAATGATATTTTGTTTTCTTTTTAATTTAAACACATTAAATATTACATATATGTATGTAATAAAATGTGTATTTCCATTACAGGTTTAGGTCTTAAGTTTCATATAAGATGGTATTAAAATGGTCTTAAAAATTCTTAAATTTAACTTGTTCATGTCTGCAGAAACCCTGTAATACCACAAAACATAATTATGGTATTAGTTAAGTAGTAAATTTACAGATAAAAAAATATTAGTTATATACATTTTTGTTTTTGAATTAAACATTGTTCCTAAGAAAACATGTATTGATTGAAATATGTTGATTAGGGGAAAGGAAAAAATTAAGAAACCATGAAAAATTGTCCGAGCCAGAAATGACAACATCCATTTAAACCAAAGTTTATGATTTAAAATTCACCCCTATCTTCACTTGTTTGTGATTTGGCATGTGACAGTATAAAGATTTTCTATCACGATAATTGCCAAAACACAGTATTTATAACAGTATTAAGTTACAAACTAAATACAGTAACACAAATCACAAAAAAAAAGTAAATAAATCTTTCAAACAGATTAAAGTGCAAAAGAACAGAACTCTTAAAAAACAGAGTAAAACTGAATACAAAAATCTAAAAAGTTTTTTTTTTTCCAGATCAATATACATTTTTATGCAGTGTGCATAGAGTGTTGTAAATTTTGACTGGTTAATGGAAAAGAAGTGGCTGTGCATTCTACAAATCTAAACATTTCAGATAGTAAGGTCCCCAGAATTCCCCAGTATTTTAAATGATGACCAAGAGACCAAAAATCTCAGTGATGCAGTTATTTTGCAGGGATATTGTCTGCTGACATTAAAAGTTCACTGTATATCGTAGTAATAAATATAATTTATTACAGCAATGATATTTTGTTTTCTTTTTGGAAAAGAAGTGGCTGTGCATTCTACAAATCTAAACATTTCAGATAGTAAGGTCCCCAGAATTCCCCAGTATTTTAAAGTGTCCACAATAACAATACCTTACGTTCATTACTGCAACATATCATATTACCTGTTATCTATTTGTGATATAATAATAAAGGAAACTACTTTAAGTTAATATTTAGGAAATATTATTAAAATTTTTAGCCAAAAAATATGATGATGACATGAAAATGTACTACATAACAGGAATGACCCATGCGGTAACAGCTGGTGTTTTCCCACAAACGCATCCATTTTTATGGACAAATGCTTGTTTCAGTTGACCTCACAGGACTGGAAGAGCCAGATGAATGCAGCGGTTGGAACAGTATGAGCTCAGCATTCAAACTACCGCTCTGATTCACTGCATAGTGAGCTGTAGGCATGCAGTTTTAAAAGGTTGTCATCTTTATCATTCTGCCTTTAAACATGTCTAATTTTTGAGAGACATTTTTCTGAAAGATTAATTAGATACTGACAAGTATTTGTGTAAATTATTTATTATTATTAATAATAATAAAAATCATGCTGAATGTCATGACAGTGATGGATGTATCAGCTGAGTTCAGCTTTCTCTTTTTTTTGATAGAAGGGAACAACACAGTCCAGCAATGTCATGCCAGATAGCTAGAATTCATTTTCTGTCCTTTGCCATAATTTGTCTGTTGTATGTTCAGTCTGTGCAAGAGCTCTCTGCTGGTCATAGCTGGGATTTCTATGCAGAGTTTTATGTAATCTCAACTAAAAGAAAGAAAATTGTGTACTTACATTTTGGGCAGGGCACATGTTAATGTGAACCTTCACATTTATTCAGTTTGCTCTGGGTGCGTCTTGTTCTGCAGACATAACAGGTCCGTTCAGGCCCTTACTGCTACATTCAATGAAGTTTTAAGTAAAAAAATATTACAGTTAATAACAGGCTCACTCTACCTTAACTCCTTTTATCTAAGAAACAAACTAGATTGCAGTACAGTTAATTATTAATTATGACTGATTATGACTGATTCATCAATGTGCACAGTAGGGCTTTCAAAATGGCTGAAAAACTAAATTCGAATTTTGTACTTAAATATGATTAAAATTCTAATTATATTCTAATTTAAAATGCATAATTTCAGTTATGGTGAAGAAAAGCTTTTGGCTTCTCTCCTGAGGCCACAAGATGGCGCATCGAGCAAAATATTACTAATGCACGTTTATTCAAAGTGCATAATGTTTAAAATAATGTTTATAAACCAATTATAATTAATTAAGTTGCTTAAACAACTATAAACAAAACAGCATCATGTATGTATGCATAGTTTAATACAAAGGACCGAAATCACACAGAGTACATTTTTTTTCATTTAAAAACATGAGTTGCAGTGGGGTGGGAAAAAAACCCCGCCATAAAATCTCGAGATATGTTTTTTCAAAGTTAAACTTGCATTCATTTGACATGGCTTTCTAAACTTGCGGCTCTTTTGTGCAAGACGCGAGTGCAACGGTGATAGATGTCCCTCTAGAAAATGCGCGAAATATGCGTTGTGTAAACGGCTTGGTTTTAGTTTTGACGTAAACAAGATCTTCTCTGCAGTGATGTTCTCTTTTTCCGCAATATTTTAAATGAAGAATGCAGCAGTACCGCATCTAGTGGGTTCAACTGGATAGGCTGACAAAAATATTATAATGCAGTGACACCTACATCGTCATCGCATCTCGTGCGCCACTGATAAGGCTGTCTGACGCACACCTAAAATTCGAATGCAACGTTTTTGCATTAGAATGTGGATTTTTATTTTAAATTCGACGAATATTTGAAATTCAAAAAATTTTTGACAGCCCTAGTGCACAGTGACCCCAAAAAGTGTTTTGGACACTTAAGCCAGACTTTAAATAAAGGGTTGTCATTGCATTATGTAATAAAATATCAAACAATTATTTAGGCTCACTTCATAGGTAAAACATTTCACAAAATGAAGTTTGTTCATTTTAAATAAAACAGTAGATGTGCTGTTTAAAATATAGACATGTGGACACTTTCTTGAAAGGAATTAACTTCATACATCTACACTGTAAAAAAAAATCTGTGACATTTACGGTAAAATACCGGCAGCTGTGGTTGCCAGAACTTCACCGTTAAATATATAATAGCAACATTTTAGGTTTTACAGACTTAACTTAAATTCACAATAAAAAAAACGTATTTCATTAACTGATGTAATGTTAATAAACCAGCATATACTTCGTAGTAGACATCCTTAACTCCTTTCTGCTGTCTGTGTTTCTTTGTTTGAATATAGCGCTTAACACATGCTGTGTGGTATCGGCGTTTGGTATCGGGGCATTTTAACGAGTACGAGTACGAGTACAGGAGACCAGTATCGGGCCTGATACCGGTATCGGTGCATCCCTACTGATAACCAATTAACAGGTTTTTACTGTAGCATTTTTACAGTTTTTTACTGTTAAAATCACAATCATTTTTTACAGTGTATGCTACAAATGACTTTGGCACCAACTAGTTCTGAGAAAAGCCCTAGCATTGTTTCCCACTTGGTTTGATATTTAGTTATACATTACAATGACATTCATAAATATTTAATTGTGACTTTATTAAGTGTCCAGATACTTTTTGGGGCTTTGTGTGATAGTAGCAGTATCAGAGCCGTGCTCACTGCCGCTGTACTTATTTGGAGCGACTATATCAATCATCCACCTAAACTCACTAGCATGCAAATACGCTTTGTTGCCTTCAGCCCCAACTGACAAATGTCAATTTGACAAAGGTCAATTCAATTTCTTTTTGTTTTGGTTAGTTTGTGTGTTTACACTGTCGAATCTCTGTAGATATCGCACTACATGTGTAATGAACAGACTGACAATATTTTCGATCTTCCTTTCTAGGTTACAATCATCCAGCCTTAATTAAAGTGATGACCAATCCAAATAATGTGGTGAGTCCTGATCAGTCTGTGAAATCATTGCTTGTGTGTATTTATAGACTGTAGAATGGAAATTAGATTGCAGTGATCTGTCAGACAGAGCAGCTTGAGTGTGACAAGTTGAGAGACTTTTAAAGGCGTAGTGCACAGGATATGATTTTTACATTTCAATGGCTTACTTCAGTTTGCCCTTACAGAGTTAAATTCACCACTTCCTTTATTATACACTACTGTTCTGAAGTTTTATCATTTATTTGATAAAAAATTACAGTAAAACGGTAATATTGTGAAATGTTATGACAATTTAAAATATCTGTTTTCTATTTTGATATATTTTAAATGTGATTTATTATTCCTGAATTTTCAGCAGTCATTACTCCAGTCTTCAGTGTCACATGATCCTTCAGAAATCATTCTAACATGCTGATTTGCTGCTCAAGAAACATTTCTTATTATTATCAATGTAGAAAGCAGTTTACTACACTTAATATTTTTTTAGAAACCACATGATACATTTTTTCAGAATTTTTTAATGGAATGTTCAAAAGAACATTTATGTGAAATAGAGACATTTTGTAACATTATAAATGTATTTACTGTCACTTTTGACCAATTTAATTCAACCGTACTAAAGTCAAAGTATTCATTTCTTTCAAAAGAAATCTCAAAATCTTACTGACTCCAAACTTTTGAATGGTAGTGAATACACACTTCCAAAAAACAGACCAAAAACTTTGATTACTCATCCTGCGCTACACAGATTTTTATTTAATTAAAAGCTTTCCAGAAGGAGAATGTCCCATCCACTTATACAACCTGTAACCTACTAGCGAGTATCCAATCATGTTCATGTCTGTGACATTACTAAAGCCAATTGGCTATTATAAAGAAAGACATGTCTGATCTAACATGCATGTTTGACCTAAACTTCCTGTTTCAATAAGAACATGCATAAATATAGGAAGGAAATACTTATATTGGGCACTTAAAACATTTTTACGAAATAATAAAATTCTTAGGGTCACTGTTTCCTTCAGTAAATCCTTTCTGTGTGAATCTTTTTCTCAGAGTGCATTTGTCAACCGTCCGGCGCTTGGTATTCTGCCACCTGAGAACTTTCCAGACAAACTGTTCGAGAGCCTGCTGTCGGTGAGTGTTGATGGACTGAAAGAAACCCAAGTAAAGCATCTATCTATGTCTCTATGAATTATTGCTGATTATGCTGAAACGCTTCACAAGTAGAAAGTAAGGACTACATTTTATCTGGATCTGCCCCAATAATGAGGCAACTTCAACCTTTCACTTGAAAAACAGCTTGTGTTCGGCAGTTATAAAACAGCTCTTTGGGGTTCTCTTAGTCTTGATAACATCCTTTGCAGATATCATAATGACTCTCTTAAGTAAGTGCACTCTTTTTCACATTGGCCGGAAGTGACTTGCTGTTTATTGTAGTGTGGAGTGCTGTGAATGACTCTTTCTTCAACATCAGATTGCCCCCAGTGGGATGAGCCGAGTACAAACCATGGCCTGTGGATCCTGCTCCAATGAGAATGCTTTCAAGAGCATGTTTATCTGGTACAGAGTGAGTGGACTTTCCTCAGTTTGCTCTTGCGCAGACTTGATGTGTCATGACGACCCTAACAAAGCACATTTGCTTTTTAAACTGTTGGTGTGATATTGGTTGTATTCTGGCCGTAATAATACACATGGAGAAGTAGTCTTTCTGAAACTGTTGGAGAAAAAAACTCACCGTAGTAACTATAAAATATAAAAATATTAGTACATATTATGATTTTTTTCCTAATATAAAATGTTTTTTTTTTATAATAATAATTATTCTGATATTTTCATTGGTGTTATTTAGGGATGTAATGATTAACCGCGGTCGAAAATCGATTCAAATATGTGACGATTCAAATTGGTTGAGATGCCAAACAAATCGCGATACTATTGGAGTAGGAGTTTATATGAATGTATCTCTGAGGGGAACTGACTGTCTTTAGAAAAGTTTACGTGGTATTTTCTTTTCATCTAGCCTCTGAACAATGCATATTAAAGGGGTCATATGATGCGATTTCAATTTTTCCTTTCTCTTTGGAGTGTTACAAGCTCTTGGTGCATAAAGAAGATCTGTAAAGTTGCAAAGACTAAAGTTGTGTTTTTTTAACCTTAAACCGCATAAACACATTTCATTACACCAAATACACAAAATAATGTTCTTTTTAGCAACATCCTATGACCCCTTTAAAGTAGTGTTCATAAGCGCAGCTCTGCTTTGTTTACAGGGGTAACCTAGGAAACACTGTATCATTGCTGTTCATAAGCGCCACCTGCTGTCAGAGAGTGAATAGCCTTAGTTTGTTCAAATTAAGAGATTTCTTTTATTTGTGATACTTGTTTGATTTGGGGTTTGTTTTAAAATTTCAATTTAGTTTTGTTTTATTTCAATTTGACAAAGATACGTGCAGCAATAGCCTAATAAAACGACACCTTTTCATTTACTGTATAATGTCTTCAATCTCATTTTGTAAAAAACAAAAATTGTGAGAAAATCGATTCGTGAAATCAAAATCGTGAGTTGAGTGAATCGTTACATCCCTAGTGTTATTGCTTACATTTATATTAGATTTTTTTCAGATTACTTTATATTAGGGCTGTCAATTGATACAATTAATCACAACAAAATATGATATAATTGCACACAAAAAAAACACCCACACAATTCATAATTGTAGGTTGACTGAATAAGAAAAACTCAGCAAATATTGCTGTCTGATTAATTTCTATTAATTTAGCATATCATGATTGACAGCCCTAATTTATACACATGAATAACTCTTAAATCACCTGATATCTAAAACTTGTTTTTATTGGTTTCTAGAATAAGGAGAGAGGATACGCCAGCCCCTCTGAGCAGGAAGTCGGCACTTGCATGATCAACCAGGTTAGAAAGAAACACTACACATAAGACTGTAGCTCCCAAAAACATCATTTTGTTTTTTGCACAGACTAATCTCTTTTTTTTCTCTGTATCAGAGTCCTGGATGTCCAGATTTGAGCATCTTGTCTTTTATGGGAGCTTTCCATGGGAGAACTATGGGCAAGTGTCTGTTGATTTATGAAAATACCATTGAAAGATGTGTCTGATGCAGTTTTCCTAGAGTATGTTTTGAGCAGATTCTGACATTTTGAGGGATTTGACCTAGCCTGCATACAGTACATTTGCCTTATATTTGTTTGCCTTTGCAGCTATTTGTATCGTTTGACTTCATTTGAAAAACAAAGAAGCCTGGCTGTTTTGTTTTAAGTGGGACACCCATCCTCTAATGTGTTTGCTATTGGATTACAGGTTGCCTGGCCGCAACACATTCCAAAGCTATTCACAAGCTGGATATACCTTCCTTTGACTGGCCTATTGCACCCTTCCCTAAGCTGCAGTACCCTCTGGAGGAGTTTGTGAGGGAGAACGCCCAGGAAGAGGCCCGCTGCCTGGAGGAGGTCAGAGATGTCTTACAACTTTTCTCCACATACTAAGTAAAGACGTATTCCAGGTTCAGTACAGGTTAAGCTCAATCAACAGCATTTTTGGTTGTATCTCCTTTTCTTTAAAAGAAAAAGCAAAAATCTGCTAAAGTGAGGCACTTACAATGGAAGTGAATGGTGCCAGTCCATCAATGCTGAAATACTTACCGTTTTAAAGGGGTCATGTGATGCTATTTTAAAGATCATTATTTTGTGACTGCAAAATATAACATTTATTTAAACAGCTTTTACTAATAGGTACTGCCACATTTACCATTGTTTGGCAAAATTTAATGACCGATTTTCAGTGATGTCAGTAGGAATGTGTGTGATCAAGAATTTTGCATATGGGCAAAAGATTTAAAAACAAAAAACAAAACAAACGAGAGACAAATTGAAATTATTTTTTGTGGTAATCAACATAATGCTACAAATGCTATTGATTGGTTAACTGTTAAGCTACCGGGGTTTAATAGTTATGTTCAATGTTATTTTTGTAGTATTCATATAATATTACAGTTTTATTAAAATTATTAATTAGCTTTTAATCGTAAATTTTTTTCATTTTAATTGTAGTTTAAATTATATTAATTTAGTTATGTGCTTTTGTCATTTGTATTAGTACTGTTTAGGTTTCATTTATTTTTATTTCAGTTTCAAGTTTGTTTTTTTTGTTTTATTTCCATTAAGTAATTTTAGTTTCAAATTAAACTTTAATTAGTTGCAAAGGCAGCTAATTAAAAATTAAATCTAATATTTAATATTTATTTTTATGTCAGCTTTATTTCAATTAACAAAAATATTTGATTAGTTGTAGTTTTAGTTAATGATAATAACCCTGGCTGACACTAAATATCTAGTAGAAGTTCAACATTATTTGTGACCCTGGACCACAAAACCAGTCTTAAGACGCTGGGGTATATTTTTAGCAGTAGCCAAAAAAAACATTGTATGGGTCAAAATTATCACAAAAAATCATTAGGATATTAAGTAAAGATCATGTTCCATGTAAATATATTAAAACTTAATATTTGATTAGTAATATGCATTGCTAAGAACTTCATTTGGACAGCTTTAAAGGCGATTTTCTCAATATTTCGATTTTTTTTGCACCCTCAGATTCCAGATTTTAAAATAGTTGTATCTCGACCAAATGTTGTCCTATCCTAACAAACCATACATCAATGGAAAGCTTATTTATTTATTATTAATGAATAAATCTTGACTGGTTTTGTGATCCAGGGTCACATTTATGAAACACAGACGGATTGCTGCGTTTCAGTGCACCTTCTGGAAAGTGTTACCTACTTCATCACATACAAGTGAGATATTAATATATGTGTGTGTCAGGTTGAGGATCTCATCGTGAAGTGGAGGCAGAAGGGCAGACCAGTGGCTGGCATTGTGATCGAGCCCATCCAGGCAGAGGGAGGGGACAACCACGCTTCTCCTGATTTCTTCAGCAAACTGCGAAATATTGCACGCAAGGTGAAGCGCTTTTCAGGCTAACTGTTTTCTATAATGCTTCGTTATCTTCCATGGTCGTCATGGTTTGTCAGATCTGTGCTTTGAAGTCGTTTGAGATACATACTCCAGTTATAAATAGCTAAGATGAGGCTCTTTGAACTGTCCAATAAAAAAGACACTCAAGACTCTGTAGGAAGTTCTTCTTATCTGCTCTAATTTGCATCCCTCTGAATGAGATAAGCCAGGAGACAAAAGGAAATAATTTAATATGGTTGTTTTATGCAGAGAAAAGAGGCTCTTTTAGTAATTGTGATAGAGTCCACGGTCTCTCTGAAAAGCTTGGGACGTGTTCACTTCAAATGGAGCGTAGCAAAGTGCAATGGCCGTGTCCGGCGGGTGTTGTAATGCAGTTGTATGCAGGCTGACGGGACTGGTTTTGACAGAGAGTGAGCTGACAGATGCTTCTCTGTGTCTGGTTCTTTCAGCATGGCTGTGCTTTCCACGTGGATGAGGTGCAGACAGGTGGAGGAACAACAGGCAAGTTCTGGGCCCATGAGCATTGGGGCCTGGACGACCCTGCTGATGTTGTCTCCTTCAGCAAGAAGCTGCTGACAGGAGGATACTACCACAGGGATGAACTGCAACCAGACAAAGTAAGAGCTGTCACTGCTTCCTCACGGCGACGCAAAATCATTCACAGTAATTGTCCCCAACTGGCTGCTTTATCCATTTCCTAAATGAGTCATCGTTGATGAATAGCATTATAATGTGTTTGAGTACCAGATGATTGTTCTGCAGTTTCACAATCTTTGTTTGTCTAAATGATTCCATGTCCTTGGATGAGGTTCATAGCTTTATGGAATTGAGCAATCACGCCCCCTACTGTTGAAAACATGTTTCTTCCTGTACAGTAACCTTCTATGGTGCTGCATTATCTCAATTCGAAACAAAAAAATAGCTTGGGCTACATCACACAAAAGATAGTTTGGGCTACGTTTATTTAAATGACTAGAAAGGCTAAATTACAAGAATAACAACTGATTGAAATGAAGACCTGACAATTGACAATAATATTGCATAATGCAAATTTTGGTTGCAAGAAGACTTGAGCATGAGAACACTTTAGCTACACAAGTAAAATAATCATTTAAACTGACATGGCTGTATGCACCTCAGCCCTACAGAATCTTCAACACATGGATGGGAGACCCTTCAAAGAATCTGTTCTTATTGGAGGTGCTTAATGTGATCAGAAGAGAGAACCTTCTGGAAGAGGTGACGCGCTCAGGGAAGGCCCTTTTACAGGGCCTTTACGCACTGCAGGTACGGCCACCTCACATGACTGATTCTTCACAGGTGCCACAGCTCAACACGAGATGCTTTAAAACCATTAATGGTTCTATTATGTGGACGTTCTTTGTTCATCTGAGGGACGACCTCATAACATCTGCTGCCAGAGGGAGAACCTGAGCCTGTCATCGATCTTGTCAGCGTAATGAGTGTTTGTTTTGAGGCTGTGGTTGTGGATTGATGATACCTTTCACATTGTGAGCTGTACATTCGTTTAACGTCTCGCTGCTTCCCCTCACGTAGACCCAGTACCCTCATATCCTGAGCAGAGCCCGTGGCCAGGGCACATTCTGTGCCATAGACGCCTGCAATGATGCCACACGTGACAGTATCATGCTTAAGGCCAGGAACAAGGGTGAGCTGTGGCCACTTTAGCCATCACACGTGAGGTTGGCAAGAGAATTAAAAGAAACTGTACATTTTTATGGAGAAAAAAAAAGTTATTTTAATAAGAGGATTATTTATGTTTTTTTTCTTGCACATCAGTGACAGTTCATTGTGTCTTTTGCAGCCACAGATTATTGCATAGTTATCTAATATTAAAGGGATAGTTCACCCAAAAATGAAAATTTTATGTGTATCTGCTTACCCCCAGAGCATCCAAGATGTAGGTGACTTTATTTCTTCAGTAGAACACAAACGACGATTTTTAACTCAAACCGTTGCAGTCTGTCAGTCTTATAATGGAAGTGAATGGGAATCACGGCTTTGAAAGTCAAAAAAACATACACAAACAAAACCAAATTAAACCCTGCGGCTCGTGACGATACATTGATGTGTAAAGACACGAAACGATCGGTCTGTGCAAGAAACTGAACAGTATTTATATCGTTTTTTTTACCTCTGATTTACTGCAGTGTCCGAACTGTCCTGAGCGTCTTCTTCTTCAGCCGGCACGTGACGCGTCTTCTTCTTCTTCTTGCTTTACGGCGGATTGCAGACTTATAAGTGCATTACCGCCACCTATCTATCCAATGGACCATTGACACTGTATCTACAATCTCAATTAGGAAGAAACAAAGTCACCTACATCTTGGATGCCCTGGGGGTAAGCAGATACACATCAAATTTTCATTTTTGGGTGAACTATCCCTTTACATTTTTTAAACTAATGTATATCTATATACAATAATAACAATATTGTTATTATTATTACTGTTATTAGTTATTTTTAAATACTAATAATGTATAATCATTTTATTAGTAGTAGTAGTAGTATATCAATTAGGGATGTAACGGTATGAAAATTTCATATCACGGTTATAGTGACCAAAGTTATCTTCATATCCCCGTATTTATATATTATTATAGGTAAACAAAATAAATCTTTGTAATAAGTTAACTATGAATATACAATACATTATCCTTTAAATGTCAACCTTATAGTTTGAACGTTCGTTCGTCTTGGCTCAAAGCCACTTGCTGAGAACTTTTCTTCGCGGAAGCTTTGCGTTAATTTCAAGTGAGATAACGAAATATTTAATCTCTAATCAATATTTTTTTGTCCAATTATTTGCCCAGTTAGTTTTGGTATTGAGGTAAAAGTTACCTTGCATTCGCTAACAGTGGGTGGTGGTCACGAAGATGACTGAGCAAATTTGATGCGTTTCCCCCTTTTGCAGCGACTTTCTTCTTTTACAAGATCAGCAGACAGGGTGACCGTCCTCGATTAAATTGTCTTCAGGACTCTTGTAAAAGCCAAAATACGACCAGACCACCGATTTGGTCCTCTTAGATGGCTTAAAAATCATCCGAGCACTGTCACTGCCTTCCGCCATTTCGTCTCATGCAAAAAAAAAAAAACAACAACAACAACAACAGTGCATGCTGCTTCTGCGTCAGACTGATGCTGGCTGGACAGGATTTACCGCGAGTTTTCAAAATCGCGATAATCAAATACGGTTTTGATGATAATTAAATTTTAAACGATAATACTAACCGTCAGGGCATTTTATCGTGATTTATCGTGAAACCGGTAATCGTTCCATCCCTAATATCAATGCATGCATTATCTCATAATAAAAATATAACATTAGTATTGTTATGAATATTAATATTGTTTTGCAATCTGAACATTACTAATTAAATGACAAATTAACTATACAGTACATTATTACTACTACTACTGTGATTTTTGTGATTACGGTTAACTTTTTTATTATTAATATGCTTGTATAATAATAATAATAATCACTTTCAATTATTATTTTATAATTCTGATAATAATTATTATCTGATTAATAAAAATTATGATCATTAATCGCTACAACAACAGTAATAATAATATGAATTATCATTAGGATTATTATTGTTGTTGTTTTGAATCATGATTATTATTAATACTACATTTATAATATTAATAATAATAATTAAGTTACACATAAATAAGTTAACTTTAGACTTGGTCCTCACCATGTAAGATGTAGTGGCTTTATGGGATACTATGTTCTCTGTCTCACCAGGTCTATTTATGGGTTCCTGTGGAGAAAAGACCATCCGTTTCCGTCCCGCGTTGGTCTTCAAGGAGTACCATGTCCATCAGCTCCTGAACATCCTAAACGACATCCTGGCTGAGCATAAATAGAGTTCTGGCTGCCAGGTCGGCCTTGATTACGGAGCACATAGGGGTCCAAGCCCACTCAAGGGTTTATACCAGCCTGTCACAATTAATTGGTCACTGTCTCTCTCTCTCTCTTTACATTTGCTCTCTTCCTGTCATTACTTATTAAGAAGGATAGAAGTCTGTTTTCGAGCTCTGTTTATTTAGCCAGCACAGATTCAGCCCTGCCACCATATTTCTTGTCTTTTACTGAGGGTGGACAGATTGAAGATCTGAAGGAGTTTGCAGGATTTAGCCCACTCAAATTCAAATGACATATTTAGGTAAATCTCTCCTGATGACACAGCAACTTTTGTGAATTTGTGAACTGTAAGGTCCAACAAGCCGCAAGTCAGTTGAATAAAGCACAGACCACAGAGACAGAACAGGATTTCTAATCGCAATATTTCTTCTTATATCCTTTTATATGTCAAATTAAAAAAGTCCTTAGCGTTTGGAAGGTAACATGAAAAGATTAGTGATCTAATTGTGTATGACACCAAAACTACAGAAAATAGTTTTTGTGGAGATAAAATCGAACTATTTTAGTATCTATAGAGAAATGGCTGCATTTGAAATGTCTATAGTGTGTAATTTTGCATGATGGAAGAATGAATTTACAGAGTTACCTGAATATTACGATCCTCTCAGAATTAAAAGCATGTGTGAAAGATAAATCGTAGAAGCAGTGTTGGCTTGATTGCGTCCTGAGGCGCTAGAGAGAGCCAAGCTGGAAAAAGTGAAGGTGCAGAGAACTATAGAGCCTCTATTCCCATTTTAATAGGACATCTGTTGAGATGAAACCCTTCAAGCAATCAGCAAGTCCCTTTATTGAGGTGGCTGCTTTACTGTATCATTGATCATTGTCATTACTGTGACGCAAGGTCTCTTTGTTTGAATACCGGTGAGGTATATGAACGTAATGTTGCCAGCACAAAACATTTAAAGCACAACCTGGTGTGGTAACAGGAGGGCTGACATTTTCTACGATCCTACAGAATTAACAGGGCCATAAATCTGTATTTTCACAGCCAAATGTCCACCTGATCTAGCAATAGAAATCTGTCAGGAAGCATGTTTGAAAAGCACAAGCTTGAGGCCGCTCGGCTTAGTGTCCAGCCCCTGCTCAGGAGAACATGATCCCCTCATGTTTCTCATTACAGGCCATGTAAGAAAAGGCATATTGTTGCGCTGGATAACAACTACAAGGTCATCTTCACTTAATGGTTATCACAGCCTGTAAACGATTACGATCTTCGGGGTGATTCTCCTCTTCCAGTTGCTCCGAGCTTCAGCTTGGTTTGTTTTAATCATCTTTTCCTTTTCAAACACTTAAACCCCAGTATGTACTTACTGTAGTGAGATTATGCAATGCTCATTGTGTAAGTTTTGTTTGTGAACACCAACCCCCAAATATTGTTTCCTCCTTGTTTACAGCCGCATCAGAATCAAGTTCCTTATTTAACTGACATTAACGCATCAAATATTAATATGTGCGAAATCACACCCTCTCTAACACAGTGTGTTATTCTTTTGTGATATTGTGTCCCATATGTTAGTGTAATATAGAAATGTAATTCATGTTGTTTTGGATGCCTTTAAACATTCTTTTAATGTTGTGGACAGGCAGCGTGCAGAAAGGCCGCAGCAACCCGAGATGTGTCTGTCTGTACTCTGCAAAGTCAGTATTTAATTGAAAAATGTGTATTATTGAAACAAATACTAACAATTATTTAAAAAAAAATACTGCATATGTTTACACTTATGTGTAGTACAGTTAGAAAGAAATTATTGCTGTAATTTCTACATAAAACCTAAATGTTGTCTGAGGAAGTTATAAAATAAATCTGTTAAAATAAATTGATTAATCTTTTGTTGTTCTTGAATGTCTTTGAAGCAAAATGACCAAGAAACGTGCACATGAGAAATGATCAAAGTGATATATTTTGACAATTCTTTTTTTCAGTGAATACATATTTTAGCTATTTAGATATGCGTTAAGGCTTATTGTTAAGAATGCGGTCAGTTCTTAAGAGCATTCAAATCAATCAATGATGGATAGGGTAAGTATAACTGACTGTTGTTCATTCCACATTATTAACCACAAGCCCAATAGTAGAGAATTTTAAACGAACTCCCTTCCTGAGACCAAAGAAAGAAAGGGGGGGTAAAAACTTGGAATTGTGGCGTCATGTCACACAGCACTTAAAGGCATTCATTCATTCAGACCCGTTCCCATCCCACCCCACCCAAACCTCCAGAAAAGGAACAGAAACCCATTTTGACATAACTATCACACAGTTCAGAGTTAGAGAGCATCTCATGATTCAACCACCACTCCAGACCAGGTCTCATGTTTGGTGCCTGGCACTAAATGAGTGATGGTCACGTCCACGGCCTGGATCTTCTCATGTTTGGGTGGAATAGAGCAGATCTTGTAGCTAACTTCATCTCCTTCCACAGGCACATATTCACTCTCGACACTGTGGGAATAATGGAGATCAACAAAAAGTTAAATGCGTTTGCTTGCTGGATTTAGACAAAGGTGTTTAAAAGTGTATCACATGGAAAACAGACTGCTTATTATTGTATGTAGATATATTAAAAGAGCAGATTGAAATTCTAAATCAAAAATGGCATGAAAACATCTGCTGAATGAAACATCTGAAAAGGAACATTTTGGAGCAAAAGCTGTAAAATTATGTTTCAGATTAAGTGCACACCAAGACCAGACATGTTGGTGACAAAATAAAAATGGATCCCATTTTAAGTTTTTTTTTCTTTCTTTTTTTCTTAAGTAACTTTTCTCAGTCCCTAAAATTACTTTCCTGTTGCAATAACCAAGGCCACAAGGGTGGAAATAATAACTAATAATTATGTTTTTAAATTTTAAAATTAATGTGTGTGTGTACCTGTTTTTCTATTCTGGTGGGGACTTAAACCTGAATACACACAGACTCATGGGGACTCGTGTCACGGTGGGGACCTAAATTGAGGTCCCCACGGGTAAACAAGCTAATAAATCACACAGAATTAAGTTTTTTGAAAATCTAAAAATGCACAAAGTTTCCTGTGAGGGGTAGGTTTAGGGGTAGGGTTGGTGTAGGGCAATAGAAAATATGGTCTGTAGTGTACAGTAGAAAAACCATTACGCCTATGGAGAGTCCCCACAAGGATAGCTGACCAGACGTGTGTGTGTGTGTGTGTAACAGTAAACTGTGTGGGGACATTTTTAGGTCCCCATGAGGAAACAAGCTTATAAATCATACAGCATATAGTGTTTTGAAAATCTAAAAATGCAGAAAGTTGTGTGTGAGGGTTAGGGAATAGAAAATACACACTGTAAAACCGAACAGTGAAATTAATTAAATGAAATGAGTTAACTTCACTCAAACAATAATGAAAGTTCATTGGACTTAACTGAAGTTCTGTAAATTTCAAATGTTGTAGTAAGGTGAACTTAAAATGATTGCGTTTTCTAGTTCCCAGCATGCTTTGCATCAGACAACAAGGAAAATAAATGTAGAAATTAAGTGTTATTTTGTGTTTTTACACAAGATTAACATTGAGAGACATAAGTTAGTACTTAAATGTTGTGTTATGTTAGGATTTACATAGGTTTCTGTTATGTTGATTTTGTAGTGTTACCGTTGTGGTGAAGAGTAGAGCCTGTGGTTAGGTTGAGGATGGACAGCAAAATGTAAAGACTATTTATACTGCATGCTGTTTCACTATTTACATGCGAATATTGTGAGTCTTTTTGATAACTACATTAGTATGTGCCAGTGTGCTGTTGCTAACTAGCACTTAACTAAAGACCTGAATAAATGTGCTGTTAATGGAAGCAAGTTGTATATAATTATCATTGTGATGAGTGGGGTGGGATCATGGAAGTGAGGCTTGGCTTGGCTCCCATGGCTCTCAGCCCCGCCCCACTTGTCATAAAAATGTTAAGCTCTACTA
>NW_015629044.1:817157-821195 GCF_001515625.1 Sinocyclocheilus rhinocerous
AATGTGCTGTTAATGGAAGCAAGTTGTATATAATTATCATTGTGATGAGTGGGGTGGGATCATGGAAGTGAGGCTTGGCTTGGCTCCCATGGCTCTCAGCCCCGCCCCACTTGTCATAAAAATGTTAAGCTCTACTAACTTAAAAAAAATTGAGTTTGTTTACTCAAATATTGAGGCAATAAGTTTCCTCAAATGTTTTGAGTATTCTTAACTTACCAGGTTTTACAGTGCAGTTTGTACAGTATAAAAACCATTATGCCTATGTGTGTGTTTTTTTTTTCCTGCTGAATATTCTGTTAAATATTAAAACATAAATATGTGTTATGTAGGGGTGACCCCGAATAGTCGACGATTCAATGCTTCTATAGGAGGAGCCCGATTCGACTACCAATCTCACAGTCAAATATTCGCAGAGGTGTTATGATCATGCCATTTTGGCTATATGGGGGTGCTCAAATGTCTGATTTCACATAGAACTACCGGTTTTCTCCCAAAGTTAATACACAGCCTATTAAGATAACGCTGTAAATAAGAATCTGAAAAGAAAGCAGCTTTAAATAAAAATTTTAACGTACGTGAATAAATCCAACCACCCCTATAGATTTAAGTTCCACTTTCCATAATCCGTGACCATTTTGGCATTTTGGCGGCAGGGATTTAAATCTTTAACAAGACTCAAATTGAGTGAAAGACTTGATTTTTTCGATCAGGTAGGGTACAAGTGATTTCAAAACATTTCAGCCAGTTATATATATCGTGAATATATTATTTGTCTCGTATAAGATGCATTTGGGTGAGTTGCGCTGCAGTAAAGCGCTTCATTGTAGTACTACGGTGATTATCTCTTCAGCGCGCAGCGCAACCAGGCCAAACAATGCATAATATTAATAACTATGACTGGGACTGTCATATACATAACATTACAATGAGAACACTATTACAATAAAACGCTGTGAATTTTTAGAGTTTAGTTGCCTGTGTCCTGACATTTTATCCTACCCGTCAGATTGTCCTACCAGGGTTTACTGCGCATGCGCACATCAATATTGCGTCCTTTTTCTCATGCTGAACAATATTTAATGTATCTGCATTACTGTAAGGGTAGGTTTAGGGTTGTGGTAGGTGTAGACGTTAATAAACCATAATTTTACAGGTAGCATTTTTCGTTGTCGAATTGTACTACCCACTGTTTTAATGGGAGTTAGCAAAATCTGACAGGGTAGCACAAATCGACAGAACACCGTGTTACGCTGTTGCGTGAAGAACGCGTCCACAAAAGGAGTTCATTCAGAGCTGCGCAAACACGTTCGTGCATTCGGGGCATTTTGTGCAGATAGCCTATAAGCTGTAATATTAACGTTATGTTGTATAAATAACGATGCGTATTCTATATGAGATAAAGGATGAGTTAAATCCCATTGATTAAAAACCTATCAAATACTTCATTCATCTTCAGTGCTCGCAGCTCAAAAAAAGTCATATACATGTATAACGTTATAATGAGAGCACTATTATAAAAAATGTTGTGAATTCTTAGGGTTTCGCTGATGTTTAATGTTAACTACCTTTTAATGAAAACATTATTTTTGTATCTGCGAGGCGTCCGTTACACATTTTCCCTGTGTGTTACCGTCAGTAATGCTGCATTCACGCCATATTGTAATTTCGAGATAACATGTGATGTTCTAATCGGAGTTGTTCACGTCCTCGGACTCGGAATTATAGAATTATGGCAACTAGTGTTGGGTCGTTCTTGAACGATTCGTTCATTTTGAACGAATCTTTAATGTGACTCGGGAAGAACGAGTCGTCTCGGGGAGGGATTCGTTCAGTCGCGCATGCGCAACATCCCATAGGTTCTGTACTGGAATTAGTCAAGTAGTTCACCTGTTTCGAGTCTTCGGGTTTTTCGAGTCATTCGTTCATCACGTGACAGCCCCATAAACTTAACCAATGCAGTCTGAGCCTTTGATCTTTCAAGCTGTTTCATGGCACTCAGCGGGTGTTATATGCTTCAGTCCAAAACAAGTTAAATAAAAAGCGCCCATCCATAAAAAAAAGTGTCTCACACGGCTCCAGGGGGTAAACAAAGGCCTTCTGTAGTGAATCGATGCGTTTTTTTGTAAGAAAAATAGCCATATTCAAAACATAATAATCACTTTAATGTAGCTTGCGCTCACTGTTGTAAAGGGAAGCATTTCCGGGGGCGGATGACGTATGGAGGTCGGACGATCAACGTTTGCGTAAGTAGTAGACATGTTAGGGAAGTCGGTAAAATGATTCGAACTTCCCATCACTAATGGCAACACTATCAATGCCTAGCCTGCGGTGGTCAGGTGGTACAGCATTCACATGGTACAAGCCGTAGCTCTCAGAAAACAAAAGAGTTCTACGAGGACGTGAACGCTTTTTACAATTTGGAATCTCGTAATTACGGGAATTCGGATATCGCGTGAACGCACCTTAATTATGGCTGTCGAATGTTTGACTTGACTCTTGTTCATGTATTTTGCCCCCCGCCCCCAAACACGATTCGACTATCAGTCGACTATCGGCAATATTCGACAATTCCGATTCGACTATGAAAATCCTTAGTCGGGGACACCCCTAGTGTTATGTTTTCTTAAGTTTCCTCACAGAATTTGATTTTATGTAGTTGAAGATATTAATAAATCTAGAATTAAGCAAATATCCAAAAGGGAGCAAACACTCATCTGCAGGTTTCCAATATTCTGTAAAATCCATAAAATCCTTTGATGTTCTGAATGTTTGAAAAGGGGGCAGCTGGCAAGTCTATCCGATTTTCCACTGGTCAAACACACTTGATTGGAGAGAAGCCAGTCTACTGCTCTTATCTCTCATATTCAAGTGTTTAACTGAGCCCAAAACCTTTCACACATACACACACTCCACAAGTTTCTATTCCCAGAAGCCCCTCCTTCATGATCAGTTCAAATCCATCAACAAATAGACTGGGAGCACTATCATTTATGATCTATGATTAGGAATGCATATTAATAATGATTTGTCTTTGCATCTACTCCACTGATAATCAAGGTGTTGTTGATACGTGTGATTCCGAGTTAACTGGGATTGTTGTGGAATGTGTGTTTGCTTGGATGTAGGAGCATGAAATCTGGTTGAAGGTTCAAGATGTTTGCCCAGTGAACTCACTCAGATATGTGCACAAAGACATCATTGCCTCCATCTGATGGCGTGATGAAACCGTGCCCTTTGGAACGTGAAAAGCACTTGCAGACCCCAGTGAAGACCGGCCCCTCAGCTGCACGCGCTGTACTGGAGTGGGTGAGAGGAAAAAGTATTATTCAACAATCTATTTATGGGTGAAGTTCACAAAAACATGCATCAAAAATACAGTAAAAACAGTATTATTGTGAAATATTATTACATATTAAAAGAAGTGGTTTTATTTTAATATTTTAATATATAATTAATTCCTGTGATGCATAGTTGAATTTTCAGCAGCCATTACTCCAGTTTTCAGTGTCACATGATCCTTCAGAAATCATTCTTGTACGAAGATTTGGTGCTCAAATATTATCAATTACTATTTGTGCTCAATGATTAATAATGGTCCTTATTATTATCAATGTTGAAAACCGTAGTTTTTTTGTTTTTTGCAGAGCAGCATTGATATGAAATAGAAATCTTTTGTAACATTATAAATGGCTGTATGGTCTCTTTTGCTCAATTGAATGCATCCTTGCTAAATAAAATAATTTATTTCTATTTTTTCTTATCTTAATGAACCCAAACTTTTTAATGGTAATGTACCATGGTTTTTACAAAAGTATTAAAGGGGTCATATGATGTTGCTAAAAATAACATTATTTTGTGTATTTGCTGTAATGAAATGTGTTTATGTGGTTTAAGGTTTAAAAAAACACATTATTTTCCACATACTGTACATTATTGTTTCTCCTCTATGCCCCGCCTTTCTGAAACACGTCGATTTTTACAAAGCTCATCGGCCTGAAAAGCAAGGTGTGCTGTGATTGGCCAGCTATCCAGTGCGTT
>NW_015629044.1:821221-842159 GCF_001515625.1 Sinocyclocheilus rhinocerous
AAAGTTGCGCACATCCCACAAACCCACACAGGGCTCAGGTGCGGGACAAAAAAAGTCAAACTATAGCAAAAATACAAACGTATTGTCCGTACAACTTAACCACTGATTTCTAGTTGTGTCCTCTTTTGGAAGGCCAAACTAAGTAGTTTCGCTTTCACAACGAAACACACAGCGCCTTCACGACATGGCAGTGGCGGCAACAACAATACTACAGCGAGAATAAAAGTTACGACTTCTTTCTTTGCGTGAACATTTGGGCGGTGTTATGCAAATCTTCCCACATCGTGACGTAGATATGTGGGGGCGTGTTATAACGAGCCGTTTTAGGTAGGCGTGGTTGACTCTTATCTTTTATAAAGAATATCTCTTTGGATTTGAGACTTTAGTCTTTACAACTTTACAGATCTTCTTTATGCACCAAGAGCTTGTAACACTCCAAAGAGAAAGGAAACATTGAAATCGCATCATATGACCCCTTTAAGCAGCACAGCTATTCACATTGATAAAAATAAGAAATGTTTCTTGAGTACCAAATCAGCATATCAGAATTATTTCTGGATCATGTGACATTGAAATATCTATCTACACACACACAAACACATGAAGGCATGAAATGAATTGGGGGCGACAGTAGATGGTTGTGGCTGTACTCACGCTGAGCAGGTGCGGTTGCGGCGGGTGGGCAGGGGGCTGGGAATCAGGTAGCCCCTCATGGGGGAGGGTGACCGGTCTCTTTGGCGGCAGGCAGGCAGACGCAGAGAGCTGGGGGAAACTGGAGAGACTGGCGACAGCGGGGACAGAGGAGGGGTGGTGGACTTCACAGGAGAAGATGCGCCTGAGGACATGCTGATGGTGGGACACTCAAAGGATACTGGGAAGACAGAAACGGTGAGGAACTTGAGCTTTTAGGACTGAAATAGGTTCTCTAGCAGCATTTCCTTAAAATACAAAGCATGACATTTGTCTGGATGTGTACATGAATTGAAAACAAAAACTGCAGAGTGACAAACGCAAAATTGCAAAATGGACTGCAGACCAGTGATATGTTAATACACCAGCAGTAATGATGATAACAGTAATATTTAAAAAATTAAATACTGATGTCATGTTAATACTACACATACAGCAGTATAGACTTGTATTCGGTAATGCGATATATCACGGTAATGAATATGCACGATATTGTTATGGTGGGCACTTCTAAATACCGTGAATAATTATATATTACAAATTATTCCGAATTCTGAATGAATTTTAAGAATACTTTTCCCACCTGTTATACTGTATTATGACAGCACTTTTTTTAAACTAAATTTCAATATCGTGATAATATCGCATACCGTGATAAAAGCATTAGCAATTAATCGCAACATGAAAATTTGATACCGGCATATCCCTACAGCAGTATTGTAAATAATCCAGAACCAGTAACAATCTGGTTGACACTCCAACATAATAGGTGTCTGTGCTGCATCGTAACGCTGATTGCCACTCATCATAAAACAGATAAAAAGACGACGACAATGCAGTGTGTAGCTTCTACTGCTGCACAAAATCATGTCAGAGAAGATGACCAGCAAAAACAAGACACTCTACCCACATTCCAAAAAAAAAAGTGGAGCTTGTCAGTGTGGGGATTTTTTAGATTCTGTAAAAAGAGTCTGCAGGTAGTGTCGACAGGTTATTTTTTGTACACTTTTGTACGGTTGTGGTCACAAACTCTGTCTTTGGCTTCCTACATATATTACTCACATATAGTGTGATTCATTGTGATAACACAATGACAATGTTTAAGAGGAATGTGACTGATGGCATTTTTTTTTTGGTTCCAAAATGTATATAGATATTATTATAACAATTAATTGTTATTGAAGTATTTTGGCCATGATAATCGTGTAGAGAAAATCTGATATTGCGACAGCCCTAATTATACTATAATAAAAATTATTAATAAAAAAAAAATTTCTCTTTTCTCAGCAAATATATTGATATGCAATTTTGTCTTATTATCAATAAATCAGTATATCATCTGATTGATTTTCTTATAATTTTTTATCTTGAAATATATAGATCTAATATGTTCATATTACACGCTTACAAGCAGCATATAAAAATCAACATTTTTAATAATCTCCACTGAAAAGGGTCCAAAATAAGCAATAACTGAGAATATGTGGCACTCATCATAAAAAAGATACCTGATACCCATCCTTTTGAGAATTTTCCACTGCTCTGAAACAAAACATAATAATAATAATAATAATAATAATACAATTCCTCAGATAAGCTGCCCTGTGACACTGACAGAGATCTCAGGTAACTCAATATATCTAGTGTACACAGTAGTGGATGCAACACATCCTCAGGGAGCCACTTGACAAACCAAACTCTGGATGACTCAGATCAGCAATTAGTTACTTTACTCCTGAAACATGAGACATGAAGCCTGTTTTTTTTTCTCCTGCATCTAAATATACAGCTATAACATTCTATATCCAAGCTCTGCTGCATCTCTCACTTGCATACTCATTTTAAATACACCTATTATAAATGTTAACTATTCATACAGTATATTATTCATAAACAACTTTTAACAAACCGAATGTCAGCGGTACCCTTTGACTTTGTCTTCCAGCATCCTTGATAGCCACCAGCACTGAAACACAAGCCTCCAGTGGCCGCAGGCTGCAGCTCCCATTTGTGACAGTAATGTGATCTTTCACTGTTGATGCTGCAAGCCACGTTTAGCCTTTCTTAGCCTTATCTGACTGATCCCCCCTGTCTGGGAAGATATTACAAAACTTGCACTGCCGGCAGAGCATTTGGTTAAGCCACTAGAGGTTCAATCCCCCTGGTCGAGCAGGACTTGGTTGCAGAATCTGTTAAATGATGCACTGGTGCGCTGCATGTTAACATGAACGGGCCACGAAGAGTCAAGCATCCCTAGTAATCACAGCAGGAAATGGCACCGAATGCATCGCGAACCCTCCCCCATTGTCATAGCTCTCCTCAGGGCCATTACAGCCCACACAAATCATAACAAGAGCGGGATGACCACAAAAGATGTTCCTTATGCGCAATAAAGCATATTAAATAATAATTTGATTATTTCAAATCGCACCCAAGAAGTGGCAAAGCGGCTTTCCGGACACTACCAGGCGGCTCTGCCATGGCAACACACTGCCAACGGTTCCCTCGAGAGATGCAAGATGAGAAAGGGCCCCTTTGTACCTTGGATTACATCACTGCAATTATAGCTTTCTGCTGTCAGGCTCTGAATGCCCCATAAACAGAAAATGAGGCCAGTTAGTGTTTAAAAGCCAGGGCCAATTATACAGCACTGATTGTGTGCTGAGGTACTGATGCATGGGTGAACATTTGCTTCTGCTCTCGTTCAATCTACCTACACATCAGCAGAAAAGGACACAGGCAGTTCATCCCATCAGGAGGAAGAAACTTCCATAACATACAAAAAAAAAACATACCATGGTATGACCATGTTTTTTATTTTTTCCTGGTATTTTGAACACCATGTAAATACCACAATATATGAATTTGGCAATCATTTACAACATATTTTGACAGTACATATTACAACACCAGGGTATTATTGTCACTGTACCACGATATCACCACAGTAATGTTGTAAGGAATTCTGTTTATATGAAGCAGACTCTTCAGCAGTGGTTTTCAACCTTTGCCCCTCTGAATGGAATTTCATTATACCAAAGACAATATTTCAGGACCCCCTATCCAGGGTGTGATATTTGCCCTTGCACCCTGCTGAAATAAAAACAAAGATACTAGGAAGAATCTAAGGATGATATTACAATTCAAACAATTCAATCTCAAAGAATTTTTTTGTAACCAACACATTAAAGGAGTTATTGAGGGAATTATTACAATTGTCATTTATTTTCATTAAGGTTGTACATCACAATAAAAAACTGTGCATGTTAGGTTCTTAATTACGGAGTAAGAAATATGTCATATTGCACTACACTTTGAGTTTTATCGATTATTATTATTATTGTTATTGTTTAGGGTTACTTTAAAAACAATTTTTTTAAATAAAAGCAGTAGTGTGTATACCCATTTAGCTTTTTTGTATAATTTTTTAATCATTAAAGGCAGGGTAGGTGATATGGTTCAAAAAATATTTTTGTTATGCTGGTTGAAAGTCTCTTCGTATCCTGATAGTAACAAAACCCCTTTAAAGCAAGGCATGTCACTCGGCGGCCATCTTTGAAACGCCTCTGGGGCATGCAAGTGCAGCTCCTATCTCTTTGAATGGGGAAACATCAAATTCTCCAAAACTGTTCATCAAGCTTACGATTAAATTTCATATTTGAAATCACTAATGAATCTGACAACAACTGTCTTAAAAATGTTGTTTCTTTTGCTCAAATAGCATTAATAAATCTTATTTTTCAGGCTAGACCAGCCAGTGCGCATGCGCAGTCATAAGCGCAGGTCTCTGAATGCTGACTGTTTCTATCCACCTTTTTCTTGTTGTAAAAATGGGCACGGCCATTTGTAAATTCTATGGGTCTGGCTTCCGGTCTCATCTGCCTCCAGATGAAGTTTTGCTGCTTGATATTGAAAGTTGGTGTGTGTTATCATATTATTTTAATGTATTATCTTAATTATGAACACACTGGTTTGTAGTGCAAACAGTTTTACCGTTTACTGCACGTTGTTATTCTCCTCGTTATTTACCTATAGCGGCTAATGAACCGGAAGTCTCACCCATAGGCTTACTTCCGCGTTGAAGAAAAAGGTGGATAGCAACCGGGACTTCTAACGGCAGCTGCAATGATGCGCTGACTTTAGCGATTAGCGATTGGCTCTTTCACTCAGAAGGCGGGCTTCCTTCAATAGTGCGGCCATATTGGGTTAGGGTTAGGTTAGTGTTAGCCCTAATGGTACACAAACATGACGGTTCGGTACGTACCTCGGTTTTGATGTCCCAAAAAAAAACAGGTTCAGTATAGGGGGGGATATATATATATATTAGGCTATACATATATATTAGGTTATTATATAGTATTATAATAGCATTATATAGTGGTTCAACGCATTATATTGTGTTTTTTTTTTTATCACAGATCGGACTATTTTTTTTGGAGCAATAAAAAAAATATTTAAAGCACAGAGAATGACCATGCCGTGAAGGATTTTTGACATAGGCTAATTTTATGTGTATGTATAAGCACCTCGGTATTTCCGCGCTGTCTGAAACACGTCTCTTGTGAGCGCTTTCATTGTGTGCGAGAACAGCGCGTGAGTAACGAATTGAGCTCTCTTTCGTTTCTTCTTTTTGTGGTTTAAAACTGCTTGTTCGTGTAAATTGGCAAATTAATCTGCGAATCACGTGCGTGCCGAACGGTAGGGTCTCATCCGTACGTATTACGGATCAACTGCGATCCGTTTAACTCCTAATATGTGACAGATCAGAGTAGTGCTGGGCGGTATACAGGTTCATACCGAATACCGGTGTTTATTTTTGTTTTGATATGAATTTTTCAAATACCGCAATACGTAAGTATGTCGCTTAAACAACGTTCGGAACGGGTCCCTTTTCACTGTTGCACTGTGGTGAGGGAACAGCTGTATGTGTTACTAAGCGTGAAAGTTCCGAAACTGAAGCTGTAGAACTAATAGAACGTGATGACACAGAAGAACTCATCCGCAATATCCACATTGACCGCCACAAATATCCACCGCCCCCTGCCATCAGCTCCCGCGTCTCACACAATTAGAACAATCATTAACATAAATAAATAACAGAGTGTCATATATATATAGGCTACACATTTTTCCCAGAACGTTCTTGCGACCCGGTAGCAATTCTTCCACGGCCCGGTAGTGGGTCGCGACCCGGTGGTTGGGGACTTCTGCTCTAAACTATAGTGAGCCCTTATGCATTAGGCATACAATGTTACAGTTAACAACAGAGCCCAAACTTAAATTAAATTAGGCCTACTATTTATTTTTTAAATATAACATAATAACATAATATAATAGTATATATTTCGCGAAATGCTCTTCTCTAGACTTAATTTATAGTGAACCAACGAGCTGTGGACACTGATGCCCTGCCTGAGGTAAATGAAATGGTACATTACATTTTGTTTACAAGCTGTTTTGTTGCCGTCTTTTAAAGGTTGAAACACTGATTGAGCGATTACATGAGGCATGAGATGTTCATTCATGTTTATTTTGCGTTAAAACTAGTAGTAAGAAGGAAGGGATGATTATACAGTGTGTTTATACATTGATCTGTTGCGCAGCATTTATTGTTTGAATTTCCTGAAAAAAAAGGAGATCATTTGAAAGATGACACTTTAGGGCCTTTCGCACCGCAGGAACCTTTTCATAGTACCAGAACTAATTGTGGAACTACCCACTTTTTGGCGTTTTCGCACCGCTGAAGTTCCACTCGTGCAGTGGTTAAAACTACTGCTGGGCGGTATGACCAAAGATTTATATCAAGGTATTTTTCAAAACTATATTAGTTTCACAGTACATGACGGTATTTTTTTTTTCATGCATGACCGGGTGTTAACCATATTTTCTACTGATTGAGAGGAAATACTGCAGTATATTTTTATGAACCGGTATACCGCCCAGCACTAGTTAAAACAATGTATTTGTTCGGTACACATGCACACCGAACCAAAAGACAAAACAAATCTTTCTAACACCAAAGTTTTAAACATATACTTGCATGATTTGTTGAATATGCAGTACACAGAGAAACTAGCTGGTAGACAATTTGTCCATAATTTCAAACAGGTCTAAAACCAAACAACTGCTTTTAGATAAAGGTCAACAGGAGGAGGAAGACATGACCTCAGGATGAGCACACAGACCACACTAAGGTCAGCTATGGAATTTACTGTGGAATTATGGAATTTAATTTTCCATCAACTCCACCTATAACCAGAGTTTGTTGTTGAAAAATCTGCCTGCATAGGCAAATAACTCCGTCTGGCACTAGCCTTCCACAATAGGAGCACGAAGCCATATTGTAATCAGGAATCCTAAACTATGCCATGCCAGTATGCAATATAGCACAATAGAACAGGTCTTTGTAGACAAAATATGATTTCAGTTTACGTCTTAAGGTCAATAAGGACTTAAAATACTACCACAAGCTGCGCACTCATAAAAAACGGGGAATAAAACATGCAGCAGGGCCAGAACATGTACATTTGCATTGACGTCACCTAACAGGAAACGTATGTCAAGGCAGCAGTAATGAAACAGTTTCAAGTACTGCCCACAACAACTAGTTTAACAAAATATGGTCACAAGATTACACTTTTACGTGTTCATGCCTCCAGCTAACAAAAATACATTCCAAGAACATTTGCTAACGTTCCCAGTGAGTTATGTTAATGTTCTCTGAATGTTCAAAACATCGTTTTTTTAAATGTATTTTAAAACAAAAAAAGTTTCTCCTTGGTTATAAACTGTAAAAAAATATTTTACAAAGATGGTATATATATACATAAAAGATACTCTTTTTCTGTCCTTCTACTTCAAAATGTGACATTTATTTCAATGCGTTACTTGCCATTTCTTTGTAATTAGTTGTGAAATTTACTAGCAATTTCTGAGTGAAAACTGTTTCTGCACCAGTTTCTGAACCAGTTTTTTCCCCCCAGTGTATACGCATATCAGAGGAACATTCCATTTTCTCGTTTCTCATCATGCAACCATTATTGGAAAGTTACTTGAATGCTCTCGGAACGTTCTGAAACAAGTAGTAACATTTAAAAAATGTTAAGACAAACACCCAGAAAACAGAAAAATGTTCCATGATGAATAAATAAGAATAAATAAGAAAGAATGGTTTTAGAACATTAAAGACCAGTTAACTCTGAATGAACATTCTATTAACATTACTGGATGAACGTTTGTTCATAACTTTGAGAGAACTTTGCCAGAACGCTAGCCAAAAATATGAGAATGTTTCCTGTTTGCTGGGTGACATTCTAGAGCTTTCAAGTCAAATGTTCAGCATACTCTTTACATGAAGTATACAAATAATACAAAATAAATGAAGCATGCAAAGGCCGTGAACAAATTCTGTCTTCACGTACACAGAATCTATACGATATTCCCTCCAAGCTTGATTGGTGGGATAAACAACCCCAGCAGAAAGACTACAAGTGTGCGTCATCAGCAGACAGCTATGTACGGTATGTAACTGCTGATTTACTAATCTGCACCTGATCTAGCAAGTGTACTAACAAGCAGCTCTGAAATCAATCTCATCTCTGCCCTTGACATGACCGGGCTACTCACCAGCAACAGTGTGCTTGGGTACAATGCGGCAACCTTGGTCGAATCAACCACCTCCCCCTCTTGCACTCCACCTGTAGCCTGTGTTGGTGGGCGGAGCTTCCGTGAAGTTGGCGAGTATAAATACAGCAGTGATGGAGAGATAAAGAGAATCCAAACGACGAGTCTGGAGGTGGGAATGTTGCATGGGTGACAATTATCTGTTTGTCTGCACTCAAGGGCTGAAAGCACCTGAAGAGGTTCAGTTTGTAAAGTACACAGTAAGTGTGCAGCACAGCTTTTATTGCCTTTTAACGATCCAATGAAAGTACATTTCCAACAAAATGCGAGTTAAGAGAGACACTTAACAAAACTACACCACTTAATGGAATCAACAACAATCATTATCACACCAGCATAGTACACGCCAACCTCAGCTGCATTCGTCCAATAACATGCCCACTCCTGCCCATGTTTTCCCTGGGGACAACATGCTAAATGGATATAAACTGATGGATGAATATAATAAAGAGTTTGTATGCATCACAGCCTGCAGGAAATGAAATAATGTGCCTAAAATGACAATGAATGACAAAATGACTAAAACCTCTGCCAGGTCCAGATGCCTACATTCTCATCAATAGATGTTGCTACACACAGTGACGGCACACTATTGAATCCGGCCCACAGTTTCATGGGGCAAGGACAGCTCTGACTCAGACCCTACTGTTATGGCTTCAATAAGTTTGAATGGAGCATGAATGAGAGAACAAACACAACTTTCTCCAGTGACATATTAGACTCTGAGAGGAGAGTCTTTTTTTAATCAATAACCGAGTCTTCAATTTTTACATTTAGTCTCTACCATTCAGGAATGCGCTTTCATTGTGCAGAATATACTTCAATGACAGCAATAGCAGTCACAGCAACATGTCATTTCCTGTTTTTGTAAAGCCACGTGCAACAGACATATGAATTTGACCTGTTCGAACACAGAGAGCTCAACACATTCTCCATTGTTTATACACTGAACAGAAAGACAAAAGATACTTCTTGAAATCAAGTAAATATTTCTGCACATGAAAATGTCATACAGGTTCGTAACGACATGAGAGTGAGTAAATAGTTTCATTTTTAGGTGAACTATCCCTTTAATGGTCTTAAATCTAAATGAAGTTACACTATATTCAAATTCACTTGCCCCACAAAAACTAAACCTATCCTGACAAAATGCCATTGCTGAACTTGTGCACAAATACATCTGTGAACATATTCAGGTCTAACCACAAAAAACAAAAAGCTGATACAAGCTGACATGCCGATTTTGATTATTTAGAAATGCAGATTACACACTCAAAGGCTGTCACTGGGGCGGTACCTTTTCAAAAGTCACACCTTTGTACCTAAACAGTCCATATTGGTACCTTAAAGGTACATATTAGTACCTAAAATTACAGCTTTTGTACCTTTTTTTTCTGAGAGTGCATGATGGAAAACAGGGAAAGCTTAGTTTTTCAGAAGGGTGGAGATCATGTTTGAAATGTCAGATTATGACTGAAATATCTTGGAAACGTAATCCAAATTTCCAAATGGCCTTGAGACAAAGGTTAGCAGGAGAAAACAGGGAGACACGGACCTTTTGTTCAATCAAAGGACACAACCAGGAAACAGCTAATCAAAACTGTAAGGGTAGTTTCCTTCTCCCAGGACTGATGGGTTTCCAACAATACAGTTACTATAAATACTACATAATAAGCTTTTTTTATGCGCATTCATCCCAACATATATTTATCTATTTTTATTTCTATATCAGCATCAAACTCCTCCATAGTCTTAACTCCACACTAAATAAATACAACAATTATAACAAGTCCAACCTAGAATCATTAAAATTTTATGTAGTAGATTTAGACACACTTAGGCCACTGTTATCCTTGAAATAGGCAGAAACAAATGTATTTTTACGATACAATTCTAAGTAATATTGATGATAAAACTTACTATTACAGTTATATGAGAGAAAAGACTTGTGTAAGTATTTGTTTCTTGGATACTGGTTCTTATCAGTACAATATTTCAAGGCTGGCCATTCTGTAGTTTTTCCAGAACCTGCGAAAAGCAAATAGAACAGCTTTCATGAAGTTCTCTGGTACGTAACAACAAACAAAATGAAATAGCATTGCATGAAACAGAATGAAATAACAGGCGGATTCCACCTGTTACTAGGTTCAACTCATTTGGTCCTGCTTGGCTGAGGTTGGGATTGTACAATATGAACAGATATACATGAAAGGCATAGGTCACACCCATGGTGGTGGATCTTGCAAAATATGATCTTTGTAATACAAATATATGACTGGTAGAGTTGAAAAGGCCAAATCTATTCTGTCAAGAGGCTTTGAAAACGAATTTACATCTCAATGGTATTCTCTGACAGATCAAAACTTCAAGGTGCTTTCTTCTAGAAACAATTATCATAATTTGCCATTTTATTATCCTCTTCCTTATTGACTATGAGCTTTGTCATTGTCTTGAGTTTGTACTGCAACAGATTGTGCTAGTCTATATAAACAGATGATCAGGTAGCCATCCGCATGTCTTTAATATTACATTAAAACATGCGTGTCCTCTCAGTTTTACTCTTCGGTAACTTTAAGTTATCGTGCTCTCCATTAACTCAATGATAGGATTACACAGAGAGACATCCTCTTAATCAATGTTTTTAGCAGGTCACACAACACACAGAAAATCCTGTTAATAAAATCTCTGTCTGGATAACCTTATAATTATGTAATGAGAGCACACTGCAGTATTTCTTCTAGTCACAGTAACAGATTCAGTACACTATGACCTCTAGTTGTCTGTATAAGGTCCCAACGGGGTATGCTGTCACTCCCCAAAATCCAATATTACAACTGGAGAACTATCAGTTACGTAATTGAAAGCATGGCCCAATGGCCTATGTAGAAATGAGTAAATAATGCAATGTGTTCTTCAGGTGAAGACACAAAATCATTTTTAAGAAATTAACTTCTGGTACATTACACTATGATGCAATGATTTTTTTCTGTCTTTCAAAAGAATTTAAAAAATGGATCAGCAACCTCAAGATACAAAAACATCCCATCTGAGGGGCACCATATCACTGGGATTCTTTAAGCTCTGTGACTTCAGTTTTGGGGAAAAGTATCGAACATCAGCCTGGATATGGTAACCTCCAATGTTTACAGTATCATTTGCAGCCTCAAATCAAGAATAATAAACTAAACAACAATAAATGAGATCACCTAAAACAATCAGTGATCCTTATGATGATGATGATGTCCTGCAGGGAAGTTTGTATATACGAGTTGGGAAGATCTAATTAATTTACAACCTCAGGTGCACTCAAATCACTTTGGTCAGAGCAAAATGCTGATGAACCCTTTTTTATTTTTTTATTTCAAAAATATAAAGCAAGATTTTGGAAATCTGTTTCTAAAAGTGATACATAATCTGCATCAGGTGTGTTTTTGCTTTATGTTTTTATTCAATTTAGAATGTAAACTGAATCGTTATATATTGTATCACAACTGTATTTTGTATTTTTGTATCTAGTAGCTAGTTTTATTGTAAATTAAAAAAAATAATGCTAATAATTTCAACAATTGTACCATCAATACAGATGCTGCATTCACTGTGTCTGTGTATTTTTTCTAACTGACTCCAATTGCGAGCTCAAATAAAAACATCTCAAGTTTACCCACTCGCCAACTTTGTGGTGGCCCACTGATCAGTGGTTCAACCTGTAAATACAGTCTTTCCAATATGACTTGAAGGTAACATTACTCATATATATTCCAAACCTATATGATGAACCAATTTGGAATTAGTTTTCCAGCGGGGGGTGGGGGGATTTTATTTTTTATTTTTTGAAAAACATCCAACATAACTTAAGTCACTGCAGACTGAGATTGTCAAATTGCAAAATGACAACAAACAAAAAAAGATTACAGATTCGGTCCTCATTAGATAGAAAACATAGAAATGCGTAGAAAACAGCAACCAGATACATCAGTCAAGCTAATGTCTAGGCTACTTTTGCATTCAGCAGAATATAATTTTCATTTTGGGTAAAAATAACAACAACAACAATAATAACAACAACAATAACAATAATTCAACAAAATGGAAAAACAAAATTATGTTCAAAACATACAGCTTTATATAGGTCTATGTCTTATAAATCCTAAACTAATGTAATGCATTAATCAAGATGTTAATTTAACGTATTATTTACTATGTACATTTTCTATGGCGCATTTTTTACTATGTATGTAAGGTGGAAGAGTTGCCAAAGGTCACGTCTACCTTTCATGCTACTGTACAATGTTCTTGAAGATTAAGTCACCAACCCGACACTGAGACACTTTTTGTAGCGCTACATCAAAAGCAATAAAGAACACTAAGTTGCTTTGTTATTTGTCCTGGCACAGCAAAACTGAAAAGCAGCGCACATCTCTAGGGAGGATCTGTTTTTCACTGTCATCTGGTGTCAACTGCAATATTAAGTCAACATCTGAGCGTCAGTCTCCCACCAAAACATTCTTTACACGAAACACACATTTTTCCTGTATATTTCCTAGAATAGTGGCACATGTTTAATAGTATTGTTACTTCGACGAGCTGCGCTTTGACCCCTCCCTTCACCAACTCAACTCTTTATGAATTAATTAAACCACTTTATTTCTTGATTTCATTCATTTGCTCAAACTTTCTACAATATCTCACACCTGAAACCTTGAAAGTTACATATTCAAAAAGAAATGTACAACAAGAGAGCAGAACGATGCCGATGATCGAGCAAAGATGCAACAGATTAGTCAGACCTCCAAAAGAGAAATTAATCAATGTTTAGCATTTACGGAGGTACAATGTTTAGCATTTACAGAGGACGTCTAACAGATTTTAAACAGCGAACATCTCTCGTTGTAACTCATTTAATCTCTTGAATAATTCACGAACACGCAAGTGTCTTTTCTTTCACTTTCGTAAAAACAAGTCACTTTGTTTGGATATATCATTTCAAAAAGAATCACAGCATCACTCACCGTTAGCAATGTGCACGAGCCAAAGAAAACAACCGTAAACTGTTTGGAGTCGGTTAAAAACAAAACGAAAAGCAGCCTCAACAGAAAGTAGGTGCCTGGCGTTTGCTGGTCTCCGTCTCACTCTGAATGAGGGTCCAAAGAGGCGTGACTAAACCGAAGCCATCCAAAATTACATCATTAAATGACAATTACCGTAAGACCTAAAATATTCCGAGTTTGAAATGTAAACAAAAATTAACATAATGCTATTCAAACAAATGGTTGCACAATCTTGGTTTATTTATTTTTTATTATCTCTCTTACCTATAGGTCATCTCAAAATGCTCTTAGTGCATGAATGAATAATCAATTCATAAATGAAGAAGAAACAAATGGAGGGATGCAAGAGCAATTCAACAAATAAAATTCATTTTGTGAACATTACAAAAACATCCCACTCAATGAACACTAGAGGGTGCTTCACAATTCAGAGACTATCTGGTAAGATTATGAAAAACATTTCAGTTACTGCTTTCAATATTTCATGTCACCTACATGTTCACCATCTTCTCTTCTTGTATTTTTTACTATAAGAGTGTAAAACATTTCCCGTTTAGATTCTACACAATGAAAATGTAATACAATTAAATGTAAAACACAACAATGTACCAGTTCACAAGAATGCAACATTAAAAACAGATTGGAGAATAATTGTAGATTTACACACAATCTCAAACTCAAAAGTACAAGGTGATAGTGGTTCTATTACCTATAATGATAACTTGTTCAAAACAGCTATTCATACATGCTATTTTGTCTTCGAAAACTCAATATTTTTCAAATTGTGTTTTTACAGATCCGGAAATAGACTAAACATATTTTACAAATACATGAAGACCAATTACATATGATAGAACGGTTTCTGAAAGATTCCTCTTGTAATCTCACAGAAATGTTTGTAAACTTTCTTTCCCGATGAACCAGTGTGTTTCACCAAAGGCATCATGAATGGATGTCAAACACAGATAAATAACTTTTTTGATATTGTAAGTCATGTAATGCAGGAGTGTTCATTTTTAAATCTGTTTATTTTGTGTGTAAATCCCTGATTCACAGCAACAACCCGAAATTCAAGCATTTCTCTTCCGCACAAGATTCATTTATTTCCCCTTTAAAAGAACAGAAAGTACACTGCATGGAATGGCAGGATATAACTCTCTAGCTAAATTAAGATGATCTGAATTTAAAAAGAGTTTTCACATTTGCATTTGACAGTAGCAATACATTTGGCGAGATGGAGGGTTGTCTGTAACTGTTTTTTTCCCTTCATAGCAACACTACATTCATTGCCTCTGTGCAAATGTTATTAAAAAACTTCAAACTGGGGGCTAAAATATATGCTTAGTGTCAAAGTGTTCCTGCACAAAAAAAACAAAAAAACACTAGAGCTTGACATGCATGTCAATGACTAAATGAAAAAGTATGCATACTTCTACCATCAAACCCTAAAATCATCTATATAGAACAGGCACAAATAATAATAAAAAAATCTATTTATATTAAAAATTCTGGATAAACAATAGAATATTTCTACACAGCAGCAGAATTACAGGCATGAAGTGGAGAGTTTATATTAAGTGGGCAATCTAATAATGACTATGCATATATTAATTAAAGTATATATATGTATATACATATATAATGTACAAGTATAATACACTGCTCGAGTCCAGAGAGATCTGATATCAGTCTTCACATTCCTCTTCGGCATCTGATGTGACCCACACAAATCAATCTCTTCCACCTGATAAATAAGACATCATTAGAGCTTAGATGAAAATGAATGACACATTTCAGAGTGGAAAGAGGTGAACGCTGTAGGTGGATGAGTCAGGCTTACCCTGCGCTGTCGTGACCTCACATGGTTCTGCTATACTCAATGCCGCTCTTGGAAGAGATGCTCGACCATGGCAGAAAGCTGCGCAGCAGATTCTGTGCTTGCCGGTAAATTCTCTGAGGAATTGAGCAGGGGCTCAGACTGGCCAGTGCCGAACTTATACGATGAATATAATCAGTGCTGAGTGAGTTAAGGAATGCTTTCTGCCAGTCATTTACAGTTCAATTTCAGACCAGTATATTAAGGGACCTATGTTGTGATTTTGGAGATTACATTGCTACCTGACTCCTAGACAACTGAGAATATTCACTGCTGTTCAAATGTTTGGAGATAAGATTTTTAAAATATTTTTGAAATATGTGTCTTATGTTCACCAAAGCTGCATTAATTGAATTAAAATCACAGTAAAAACAGAAATATTGTAAAATATTATTATTATATTATTACATTTATTCCTGTGATGGCAAAGCTGAATTTTCAGCATCATTACTCCAGTCTTCAGTGTCACATGATCCTACAGAAATCATTCTAACATGCTGATATGCTGCTCAGGAAACATTTCTTATTATTATCAATGTTGAAAATCACTGTGATGCTTAATATTTTTGTGGAAACTGGATCCAGGATTGATTATTTTTATTATATATTATTTACATCTGACCCCAAACGTTTGAGCAGTAGTGTAATAAATTTAGTAGTAGTTTAATTTTCTATATGATGCCAGTACCATTGAAACATGGGGCACATTAACATGAGTCACACTAAAATGCTGTGCATGTACAAACAATAATGGAAAAACACCAATTAACACATTCTCAGGTAAAATCATTTGGTATCAATAATGATAATTACATTTTTAGTTATAGCCCACTGCTCCGGGTGTGTGTTCACTGCTGTGTGTGTGCACTTGGATGGGTTAAATGCAGAGCACAAATTCCGAGTATGGGTCACCATACTTGGCCACACATCACTTCACTTCACTTCATCAGCCTACATAACATGCAACTCTAGTTACCAATCACCTTGATTATTCCCACTAACAGATAAATGTGACACAAGAACACAAATGCGTGAGATAACACAAAGGATATAAGATAGTCCATGGAGGATGTCCACCATTGATGTAGAGGACGTAGGTGAAGCCATCCTTCAGCACTCCTCGTATGGAGTAATAATACGGTAAATAGTGGTGCTGTTTAAAGTCTCTGTTCTCATAGAAGTGAATGGCAGTGTTATTGGTGGTGAGCACATGCAAGTAGATGGCTTTACAATGGTCCTGTGCCGTGGTGGAGATGTGCTCCTTTAAACTGTCCAGCAACAGAGAGCCTGCAAAGAGAGAGAAAGAAATATGAGTGACAGTTCACACAGTTTGTAAGGACAGGTGAGACAAACGTCAACTCTCACCTATTCCATGTTTTCGAAATTCCTTCACGACCCCTAAACTCAGGATGTACGCAACTTGAGTGTCAACAGGAAAGCTGGAGGCCAATATGTCTCCATCCTGGTGGAGAGAAATATTTGCTGAGTTAGCAACACAGACGGTTAGCTGGGAGAACATACTGGAATAACAAATGTGATGGTGTGGATTTTGTTATTAGTAACTGACATATTGAGGGAGTTAAAGAGTTTATAAGATTTTTTTTTCTTGAAAATAAGTCTCTTGTGCTCACCAAGTTGGGATTTATTTAATCAAAAATACAGTATAAACAGCAATATTGTAAAGAAGTATTACATTTTAAAATTACTTTTTCTATTTTAATATATATTACAATATAATTTATTCCTGTGATACAAAGTTGAACTTTCAGCATCATTACTCCAGTCTTTGGTGTCACATGATCCTTCAGAAATCATTCTAATATGCCGATTTGCTACTTAAGAAACAATCATTATTATTATCATTGTTGAAAACAGCTGTGCTAGTTAATTGTTTTGTGGAAACATTTTTAATATTCTTTGATGAATAGAAAGTTCAGCATTAATGTGAAATAGAAATCTTTTGTAACATTATAAATGTCACTTTTGATTAATTTACTGTATCCTTGTTCAATACTTTTGAACAGTAGCATAATAATATACATATACACATAGTGGGGGGGATGAATCACACCAATATAATTAAATTTAAAATTAAATTTAAAATTAAAATGCTAAAAGAATTTTGCACATTTCTCTTGTGATCACTTTAAGAAGAAATCACACTCAAACCCTGACAAATCACATATTATCACATTATCACACTCTCTTTTCTGCCCTCTGGTAAACAGTTCAGGACTATTCGAACTAGCACTATTAGATACAGAAATAGTATCTACCCCAGTGCTGTAAGAATGTTCAACACACAACAACATTAATGTGTACTATCAGTAATGAAACTGGACTTTACTCTGTCACTCTATATATAGCCTGATCTTTTACCAATTTTGGTAAGCTCATCAATAGCACTGCCAATTTTATTGTGTGGCAATTATTATTATTATTATTATTATTATTCTAACAGTAATATCTAACTTACATAATATAAAAGCACTCATGAGCACAAACAGTAACTGCAAACAGCTTTAGTAGGAGACATAACTGTACCATGAAGAGGCAAAATCCTTTCTAATGAAGGTCAAATCCGTGCAGAAATTTAGTCTGTAACCTAATTAATCACCCGCTATAAAAAGACTTTGGATATGTCAGATGATCTTATTCTTAATTATTAACCTTTACATCAAAGCTCCAGAGAAACTATTGTTTGTGGTCAAAGTAACTTTTTACTCATCCAAACATTTATTATTCAATAGCACAAAACACCATAAACAACATTCTCTCACATATTCATACAGGTTAAAGGAATAGTTCACCCCAAAATGAAAATTTGCAGAAAATTTACTCACCCTCAGATCATCCAAAATGTAGATGGGTTTGTTTCTTCATCGGAACAGATTTGGAGAAATTTAGCATTGCATCACTTCCTCACCAATAGATCCTCTGCAGTGAATGGGTGCCGTCAGAATAAGAATCCAAACAGCTGATAAAAACATCATAATAATCCACACTCACTCTGGACCCCTCACACCCAGAACACTTCCTCTTTGAACTGTTGCCCTCTGGCCGGAGCTACAGAGCACCAAAACAGCCAGACACGAGAACAGCTTTTTCCCCCAGACCATATTCCACCTGAACAACACATCTCAGGACTGTACATCTGTAAATAACTTATCAACATTTTTCATCTGTAAATAGCTCATATGCACATTCACAATTCTGTCTATTGATGTTTTCTTTTTCTCTATATTTTATTACCATATTATATTTTTTATTTATTGCCTATTCTCTTTTATTATTAGTGTTTTATTTCACTTTATTACCTTAAATTATATGCATGGCTGCACTATGTCTGTACTTGAAGCACCTGACACCAAAACGAATTCCTTGTGTATGTAAACACACTTGGCAATAAAGCCATTCTGATGACTCCAGTCCATCAATGAATGTATTTTGGAGTGAAAATATGTGCGTTTGTAAGAAAACAATACATCATTTTGACACTGATTTAACTTTTAAAATATGAGTCCATAATCCATAATATTGCTTCCTCCAGCGCAAAAGTCCATCCCCTGTTGTCCTCTCACATAAAAAATCCACTAACCTATTTGATTAGAACTGTTTTAGACTGTTTTCGCTTGTAAGTTGTTCTGCGCATATTTCTCTCTTGATTCAGACGAGACAACCTTTTCACTGGAGAACGAAATACTATGGACAGAGGACTTGTTTGAAGATAAAAACATCTTAATGATTAATTGATGGACTGGAGTCGTGTGGATTACTTGTGGATTATTGTGATGTTTTTTATTAGCTGTTTGGACTCTCATTCTGACAGCACCCATTCACTGCAGGCGATCCACCGGTGAGAAAGTGATGTAACATCTTGGATGGCCTGGGGGTATGTACATTTTCAAATTTTCATTTTTGGATGAACTACTCCTTTAAGCACAGAATGTACTGCACCATTACAACAATAATTATTTTATTCTGACTCTTCAGTTTTTCCTCTTTGTGTCACTGTCTCAGTATACATATGCAAGCTCTACCTCTTTGTGCACTTTCGTTCTGCTTTTTATTTCTGCCACAATCATCCCGACAATTCCACCTCTAAAGGTGGCAGACAGAGAGAAGAACTTCTTATTTGATGTGATGTCATGGTACCATGAGTCTGGATACCTAAAACACAGCAAAAACAATAACAGAGTGTGTTAGTGTTGTACATGACCTGTGTAAAAGGATGGTTTGTTTAGATGTTTTAGCACTCACTCAATGGGAAACCACTCGCCACAGAGCACTTTTATTCTCTCTATGTCATCATGGCAGAGTAGGCGGAGCTTTATTTCACTGAGGGCGGTGGTAGACACCACGTCTGTCATTCACACCTGAAAGAACAAATTAAGATGAAGAGTTCAGCAGTGCAAAACAAGCTGAATAGGTTTTCAATCCATTATGTGTTAAAAGATTCATGGATTTGGACAATGCAGTCAGTATGTGTAAAAATCATGCCCAATAACTTGCTTTCAAAAGCTTTTAGCTACTTGTTTATTATCATCTCACTACCAATGAAATAGTCACTCTGAGGAGAAATGTGATAAGTATACACATGCTACTTTCAGTTTACTGTCAACTCAAATGTTGTCTTCTGTAAAGAAAAACAGAAACATATTATACGATATTAAAGTAAATAGAAACATTTTGCCATAATGAATAAGCAAATGAAAATAACTGAATTGAACAAATACTACACAACTGACATGATACTGACACATAAGGAGGCGTCAATTACAGTAACTTCATTGTAATCTATTTCAACTCGAGGAACAGCAAACACAATTCAAAACACTGTTGAGTAATTTTATAAACCCACACAAAGCCAAAACTGAATACTCTCACAAGCTAGCAGCTAGTTAGTACTCCTGCCTGTCAAAAGACATACATGGATTTCATTGAGCCAACTAAAAAAAATAATTAGAAGATTTAAATAAATCTATAATAGCATGATGTGGGAATGCAGTGCGTTCAAAAAATCAGTCTGTCAGTCGAGTTTCCTTTATTTGTTTCCATGCTAACAGCTACATGCAGAAATCATTAGCTAGGATGCGAAATGATTCCTAACCTGCCTAGTTTCACCGCTTGGATAAGCAGAAGAATATGCAGTCGTTTCTTTTTATTGCCGTGAAGACGGTTCACTGCTGCGGTAGCATGGCGATAGTGTGTAAATTTGTGTCCGGGATGGAGATGACACATTCAGTCAGAGAATCGTATTGCGCTCTGAAATGCATTAGCGTAGCCGTTAGCACTTCGACAAACTCTGGGCAGACACTTCCGGTGTTACACCAAATTCTGTGACCGTAGTAGACGCTGTTGTCCCTGTTTAGCTTTAACTCGATCACACAGGCGAGTAGGGTACGCGAACAGCGTCTGTCCCCTTGTCCAAATACCCACACTTGCGGTCTTGGCCACTTGAGAGCGCGTGCGCGCGATAGGAAGTAAGTGCGCAAGACTGTCCCAGATCTTAAAAACGCCAGAGCGCAGTGCCCTTAACGCACACTAAACCCACATTATCTCGAATACCGCTCCGGAGCGCTATTCGAGGCTTAGTGTATCCCATCATGCATCATGTTCTGGAAATAAATCATGAGACTTT
>NW_015629044.1:842398-848548 GCF_001515625.1 Sinocyclocheilus rhinocerous
GACAGCACTAATATATATATATATATATATATATATATATATATATCCCATATATATATCTGCTGTTCAAAAGTTTGGGATCATTAAGATTTTGAATGTGTTTTAAAGAAGTCTCTTCTGTTCATCATGGCTGCATTTATTTGACCAAAAATACAGAAAAAATAGTAATATTGTAAAATATTATTACCATTTAAAATACTGGTTTTCTATTTTAATATACGTTAAAATATAATTTATTTCTGTGATCAAAGCTGAATTTTCATCAGCATCATTACTCCAGTTTAGTGTCACATGATCCTTCAGAACGCATTCAATGCTGATTTATTACCAATGTTGGAAACAGCTTGATTTTTTATTTTTGGAACCTGCGATACTTTTTCAGGATTCTTTAATGAATAAAAGTTAAAAAGAACAGCATTTATTTAAAATAGAAATATTTTTCTAACAATACAAGTCTTTAATATCACTTTTTATCAATTTAACACATCCTTGCTGAATAAAAGCATTAATTTCTTTCAAAAAATAAAAATAAAAATACTTACCCCAAACTTTTGAATGGTAGTGTATATTGTTAGAAAATATTTATATTTTGAATAAATACTGTTCTTTTTAACGTTTTATCAAAGCTGAATTTTCAGCATCATTTCTCCAGTCTTCAGTGTCACATGATCCTTCAGTAATCATTCTAATATGCTGATTTGATACTCAGTTATTATCAATGTTGGAAACAGTTGTGCTGCTTAATATTTTTTTTGAAACCCGTGATACTTTTTTCAGCATTTATTGATGAATAAAAAGTTTAAAAGATTTTATTTTAGAAGCATTTATTTATTCGACTTTGCCATCACAAAAATAAATTATATTTTAAAGAATATTAAAATAGATTAAATTTTTATATTTCACAAAATTACATTTTTTTTTCTGTATTTTTGATCAAATAAATGCAGGCTTGATGAGCATAAGAGACTTATTTCAAAACCATTAAAAATAGTAATGTGTTCAAACTTTTGACCAGGCCAGTCCCCTTGAATAAGCAGGCAGAGCGCTCTCAGGCGCATCCTGGGGCGCTGAGGAGACAGACATGTATTACGTTATATTGTTTGGTATGTTTTTTTTACATATAAAATCTTCACCAAAATATGCTTTTATTTCTGTTAACTGTATGCTCCATGAGTAAATGAATTGAGAAATTGTCCAGCAACACTATATAACAATCTGTTTCAATTTCAGGTTCCACCTGAGAGCCGGAACTATCAAATAGTAGGTTGAGTCCCTTTTTTTTTGTGTGTGTTTTTTTGTTGTTGTTGTTAGTGTTCAGTGGAGTTTGAGTTATTCAAGCTATTTGAATGCTACCATGTATAATTGAGTATTGATAATATTGAGTGCCTGATAATGTTACAACTTGTGCTGTTCAAAACATACTGATTGTTAGGACCAATTGGCTTGCAGCTTTCTGGAGAAACGCTCAAATAACTTCACACTCAGCATCCTGAACAACATACCTGTCATGACATAGTCATAGTCCTCTATCAATGCTATAGTCTGTGTGTCATTTGGGCACAAACAATTTATCATCTCAAGTCAGGGAAGTGTGTGTGACACTGATGTCACGTGCATTAATTTCTACAGTGGAGCATGTTAATAAACTGTATGCCTCACTGTGACTCATATGTGTAAGGCTTACACGTTGCCTTCCTTGCTTTGTAATACTAAATGAAACAAATACATACATAACATATCTGTGTAATATGCAATTAGTTGTGTATTTTTTTATCATATAAATCAGGTGGCACCTTTCCCCTTGCTTTTCTTCTCTGTTATATCAGTTTTATACTTCACACCTATGAGCAGTAAGCAGATTGAACATTATCTTTGTTACACACAAAGCAGGACAAAATTACTCGATTACAGGAAAATCAAAAATGCAAACCATGGTAAACATTTATGATGTGGAAAAACACAGTGCATGTATTATTATTAGGCAAGTAAATATTCTGATCATATTTTTTCCAAGCACTTTTTACCAATTCCAAACCACATCAATCTTAATAACTACTATTAAGTTTACAATCATATATTTTATAAGTATATAATTAACAAGGACTGGAAGTGAAAAACACCTTATATTCAGATGTGCATACTTATTAAGCAGGTTTTCTTTTACATGTAAAATGGCCCAAAAAGAGATTTAACTCACATTGAAAAGTCAAAAATGATTAAATGCCCATAAGGATGCAATGCTAATGCAATACTAGAAATAGCAAATTTAATGCATGACCATTGAACAAGAAATGTTCGTTGGGGCAGCATGATCATAAAAAAAATACTAATACTACTACTACTAATAATAAACAAAATTATAATAAAAAAGGTTCAGAAGAAAAGACATTAACTGCAAAAGACTTAAAGGATTATGGTGAAAAATTAGGTGTGAAACCATCAGGAAGCCTTTAGTCTCCGCTGCCACCATTTTCCAGAACTGCAAGTTGTCTGAAGTGTTGTGAGAGTTACTCTCAACCTATCTTTCCATTAATCTTTTTTTTTTAATCTGCCTTCATGTATTTCACAACACTTCAGCTTGTGATTCTTATTAAGTGGATGTTTCAGGATTCTTTACCTTAGCAAAGTCTCTGAGAAACTGAAACCTTGCACTTCTGGAGACTCCCAGTAGGTTGCAGTTCTGGAAGATGGTGGCTAAAGGCTTCCTGATGGTTTAATTCTTAGTTTCACACCTAATTATTCACCTTAATTTTTTACGTCTTTTGCAGCTAATGTCTTTTCTTCTCAACCTGTTTCTGTGATCCTGCTGATCCGGCTAATGATCGACATCTGAATATAAGGCGTTTTCAACTTTCAGCCCTCTTTAACAATTATATGTCACTTATAAAATTATTAAATACAAAAATTAATAGTAGTTATTAAGAATGATGTGGTTTGGAATTGGTAAACTGTGCTTGGAAAAAAAAAATATGAACAGAAAATAGACTTGCCTAATAATTATGCATATGATCACTGTTGTGAATGCGCTGTTAGCACCCCTGGTAACAAAAGCTTGCTGAGGACTAAGACATACTGTAGTAAAGGACCACTCATCTTAACAATCCCATCCTCAACACCGCACACACTTGCTTCTGCACCAGCAATACACCTGCCGACTCGAGTGTGAAGTAGATTGGATGAACGATTGTCAAGAAAAGCAGCAAACAGGACACACACACACAGATTCCTTGCCTCATTTATACAGAGATATAAAAATCATCACTGTTTAATTGTGTAATATGTGTAATTGTTTCTAAAACTTTGTGCATGGTGTAGTACTCTGCAATAAGAATCAAACTCAACTTGCCACTAGTTTAACAGCTATAACAGGATCCAATTTTGTGCTTGTCATCACTGCTGATCTGGGGTGCGTTTCGCAAAAGCATTGTTAGCTAACTATGGTGGTAATTCCATTGAACTCTATCAGTAACGACAGAACTTGCGACCATAGTTGCTTTTGGGAAACGCACCCCTGATTTGAATATTTAAGGAACTGTCCCAAGCACTGTTCAGATAAACATCTTTTATGAACTGTACATGATAAATCTTACTTTCATCATATGTCATGAAGTTGTACATGCCATTTTAATCATTTGCAGTATGAGTGATAGGATTAAATGATTAGTGTCAAATTTAATTTTGTCTGTCTGTAAACTAGTAAGTTCAACCTCTAGTCCAAGCTTTTTTGCTCTCACTATAATGTATTACCATATAGCTTCACTAAAAGTGATAGTACATTTCATGGCTTTCTTGTGTGTGTGTGTGTGTGTGTGTGTGTATATATATATGGCATCTTAATTGAGTGTTTTTAATCTTAAAAAAGAGAGTCACATTTAATCTTTTTTAGAGACAATGTAAAGGAGGGAACTGTCTTTAAGCTGTGGAGTCAGATGGAGGGCTCGCATTTCCCTCGAAAAACGACATTGCAGAAGACTCTATTAAAACTAGAACCAACTCAAGCACACAGTGGTGACACACATCTGTAAGAACTGTTGCATAACAATTTCCCTGTGGCAAGTATTCAGATTCTTCTCATTCTCATTGTATAGCACTGTTTTTAGCTTAGTGAATATTATGTACAGTAAGCACTACAAGTACAAAATTAGCTGGCCCAGATCTGGCATGGTACTGGATTAGATCGAGAGCAGAGCTGGACCAGATCTGGCCCACATTTGGATTTGGGCCAAATCACTATAAAGGAATCCGCATCTGGTCCGGAGCTGGCCCAGTTCTGGTCCAGATGCAGAAAATCGGATCCGTGCCGGTATTGGCCCGTTGTGCCGATCTGGCCCAGAACTTCTGAAGGGTCTGAGCCAGGTGTGGGCCAGATGATTTTTGCTATCTGTGTGCAATCCGTTTAACCCCTAATATATGACAGATCAGAACAATCATTCATTTATTAATTGAACATTTAGTTTACATGAAATCGTCAAATTGCTACTCCATAGCAATCGCATACAACAAACGAAAATACAGAATAATTAGAACAATCATTAACACGCAATAAATAACATCACTGTTGATGTGAGAGAAAGTTTTTGAATTCAATACATTGGGTCTCATACCAATACCATCACAAATTTGTACATGAAATCTGCATACAAACATTTTCACAAACAAATCATGATACACCAAAATTTTCATATTAAAACTTATTCTAAATTTACGGGGGGAAAAATATTGGAACAACATGAAACCACACATTCGCAAAAACCTTATACTCATGTTAAGAAGCTATATGAACATGATAAAACTAGACAATTTACATATAGTTGCGATGAAATTTATATTTATAATATATCAGTACTGTGCAAAAGTCTTACGTCATTAGTATTTTCACCAGTGGTGGGCCGTCAGGGTCAGCAAAGCCTTCTCTGCTGCCCTAAACAGAATCAGAATCACTGATTTAGTTTAATATATTTTTCCATGAATGTGTATTAAATTATTTCCAATAGTCTATTCTCTTAATTTCATAGCTTTTCTCTTGGTTGCACTGCTTCCAGCAGTGTATGTTTATATTAGAGCTTTTATCCAATCATATTTCAGCAATCGTGTTGCCAGGGTCAAAGAAATCTGCCTTAAGGCCTTCAGAATCAACAGCGCAGGCGTCTGTTAGCTTAAATCAATAGCAATGAAACTGTTGCTTTAACCAATCAGATTTCGAGTTGGCAACACCAGGGCCATCTAGCTGGCTAACGATAACGTCAGCATTTTCTCGTCCTTTGATTGGATGGTCAGCATACTAGCTAGCAAACAGCATCACTGTAAATCATTTTATTAAAACTTAGTAAAACTTTTATTACTGTTTCTCAGGTTTAGATTTTCAGTGCATTTTGAAAAAATATTTGCCTACTATATTTAGTAAATCTAAAAACAGTAGTCCTAATTGTCAGCCTTTTATTTTGCAGTAATAAATGCCATTAACAAAATATCCAAACCTAGATCTGTCATATAAAATCCACAAAATATCATAAACTACACATATGCACATGGATATATTTTACACAGATATCTACATAGAAAAACGTGTAGTATTAAATTGTATGTGTTAACATTGGTTAAATGCATTATGATTTAACATTAAATAAGGAACAGGTAATAAGGTATAGGGCAAATAAGGAAGGTAAATTAGTGAAGGTAAATGTGCACCTTCGCAAATCGTTCTGTGATTACACCTTCACAAATATGTCTTTCTGCTTGTGAATCTTTATATCAGGATGGTAAGTTCATTTACATTTTCACAGATCTTACTCTACACAATATGTAAAATATTGTTAATCATGGCAGTTATTCTTGATGGCTAATGCAATAACTAGGCAAATATTAACGAGTGAAACCTTTGTAACGTGCTACAGTACTTTTTTAAATGTTCATCATCAAAGCTGTATTTTACGGTTGCCGAGAAGTGCAAAGCAAATCACAATTCTGAAAACAAAATAAATTACAAACGCAAATGCAAGTCTAAAAAACAAAATAACAATTCAGAAAGCACAACAACAATTCAGAAAACATCATAACAAGTCAGAAAACACAATGACAAATTCGAAAACAAAATAAGTCAGAAAACACAACGACAAATCCGAAAACAAATTAACAAATCAGAAAACACAA
>NW_015629044.1:848679-850993 GCF_001515625.1 Sinocyclocheilus rhinocerous
GAATTTGTCATTGTGTTTTCTGACTTGTTATAATGTTTTCTGAATTGTTGTTGTGTTTTCTGAATTGTTATTTTGTTTTTTAGACTTGCATTTGCGTTTTTAATTTGTTATTTTGTTTTCAGAATTGTGATTTGCTTTGCTCTTCTCGGCCACCGTAGTATTTTTGCATCTTTACTTAAAATTAAGGCCACAGGCTCGACAATAAGGACTCAAAAGACGCTCAGGACAGTTGATGGATTTGTCACTGCCTCATCGGGCCACTGCTGCATCATGAATGTTTATTATATACACGTGTATTTGCAAGTGTGCACGGGTGCCCTTAATGTGAAAATAAATAAATAAAACTGAGAAAATCACTCACTGCTCTTTACTGAATAACTTTTCTGGTTTTAACAAGGATTAATCTATATTTACGCGATACAGTGAAGAATATGCAATGTTATTTTACATTTGATTATTCAGTTCCTGTATCTGAACACCTACAAACCTAAAAACACTAAAGCATTATTTAATTTGTATCTTTTTCTAATTATTTATTTGTGCAATTGCTTATAATTTGTTCTTTATCTTTGTTAGGCTAGTAGTTTTTGCTGTGTTATCGAAATTGGAATTGAGAATTGTAAAATTGAAGTGGTATCTAAAATTTTGGTGTCAAAAACAACGATAACAAAACAATTTTATTTTTTGTGGCAGAGCAAGTAAATTTTGAACCACTAGGCCGACACTCACTGGTCAACAGCAGTGATCCCTCTTTTCTTTCGTTGTTTGATTAACATTAATGACACAGAGAGCAGCAGGTGTATTATATTAAGAAATCACAGAACTTAATAAGATCTAAATCACAGATCTAATATGTTACACATCAGATTTTTCCACAACCGTTTCCTATCACTTAAGACATAGCTGTCTATGTTTACACAAAGACATATTTTGAAGTTATTCAGTGTTGCATGCTGTCTGAGAGGCAGCTTTCTGTGCACGCGCTTCGGGTGTGTCAGTCAGTAACACATTGAGATCTTCTAAAATTTTGGTGTCAAAAACAACGATAACAAAAAATTTTATTTTTTGTGGCAGAGCAAGTAAAATTTTGAACCACTAGGCCGACACTCACTGGTCAACAGCAGTGAGTGCACTGTAAAAAGTAATGAGTTGAACTTACTTGGAAAACCTGTGGAAACTGATTGCCTCAAATTTCTCAAGCAAATTAGTTTATCATTTTTGAGTTAATAAAACTTACTGTAACTTTGTATAGGTAACTTGTGTATATCTCAACAAATTTGTAAAAATCAGTTATGTTTACTCGCTTTTCTTAAGTAGATTCAATGATTACTTTTTACAGTGTGATTCCCTCTTTTCTTTCGTTGTTTGATTAACATTAATGACACAGAGAGCAGCAGGTGTATTATATTAAGAAATCACAGAACTTAATAAGATCTAAATCACAGATCTAATATGTTACACATCAGATTTTTCCACAACCGTTTCCTATCACTTAAGACATAGCTGTCTATGTTTACACAAAGACATATTTTGAAGTTATTCAGTGTTGCATGCTGTCTGAGAGGCAGCTTTCTGTGCACGCGCTTCGGGTGTGTCAGTCAGTAACACATTGAGATCTTTTTGTGGCTTAGCCTATTGCGCTTAAAAACTAGTTTTAACACCAAGCATGTCCCACATTATTTTCTCATTCATTCATTTTCTTTTCGTAAAAAGAATCTTGCTTTAAAGAAGTTTATTATCTGATAGAAGTACGATTATCTGGAAACACTCGGCGCAATTAAGTGCTTTGCTTCCAAAGGCATAAGCATACACAACTTTTGTTTATTAGCCTTTAACAAGAGTACTTTATTTACAATAAAACAGTACGTTAATATGTATGATAGGCCTATTTAGAATCGTTCACATTAGCATCACGATGCATCATAAAAATGATATTACACAGCTCTAGTGTGTGTTGACTAACTAACTACTGCGAGTTCAACTATGTTAAGATGAAAAAGGACAAAGAACAAATTTGACTGACTTTCCACTTTATTTTTGCCAATTTTTCTCTTTTCTCTTTCATATTTGGGAGCGTTTGACTGACCCTTCTCGGCTTGCGCACGTGCATTCAAAGCAGAGTGATAAAGCGTCATTTTAAAGGAACAGTCAACTCATTATAAAATGAGGTCACAATATTTTACGGCATCACCGGGGGCCCTCCTCAGCCCGGGGCCCTGAGCTTAAGCCCAGGTAAGCCCGTGCATTAATGCCACCCCGCCCATGGAGGCTTTATACAGTATACAGTATATATATATATATATATATATATATA
>NW_015629044.1:851168-880190 GCF_001515625.1 Sinocyclocheilus rhinocerous
CTGGTAGCACCACCCTGGCCTCTGGTGATGCCGGCACCTCCCTGGTCTCCAGTGTCGCCGGTACCGGCCTGGAGGACTCCCATCCTGCCAACACCACCCTGGTCACCTCCACTTTACCTGTCACTCTCCCAACTCCAGGGCGCCCACCCTACCTACGGATCGGCCAGGTTCTATGTTCTCCCTGACTCTCCCCATGTCACTCACACACAGCCTGCACATTGACCTAATTTCCTGATCACTCATACCTACTGCTCATCCCGTTCACTCACCAGCACCTCTATTTAAGCACACACCTCGTCTCTCCTCTTTGTCTGGTTTCGTTCATTCAAAGTGGACTGCTACCTTGAACTCAATCGATTATCTCCAGCGTTTGTCTCCAGCGATCCCCACCAGTGTGTCTTCCCTTCCTTGTCTGAACTGAATTGTTTGAAAACATTACCTGGATACCTAACTGCTCGACGAGGTGTGTGCTCAATCCCCTTCAGCTCCTCCATCCACGATCTCCTGCATCTGCGAACAAGGAAAGTCTGATTAACATTCTCATCGTCATATCTGTCAATTAACACTTGTTTGCATTGTCAGTCCCTTATGAAAGTGTAGTAACCATTTTTTTGACGTATTGATTACCATTTGTATAACTACAGTTTTATTACAAATACCATGGTTAAACTATGGTTAGTGTAGCAAAACCATGGTTAATTTTTGGTTATCATGGTTTAACTATATATTTTTTTTAGTAAAATCATGGTTAATTTTCATAAGGGGTCTGTGTCTGTGTCCACATTCTATAACTAGATGATAGATAGATAGATAGATAGATAGATAGATAGATCTATCCCCCCCACCCCCCACAACTAGTTTTGACGTCCATCAGGGCCTTCTTTAGGGGGGTCAGAGCCCCCCCAACCCCTGCAATTCGCACCCTGGGTAGAGCTATTTTTATTGCATATATTCAAAACTGATGCATAGAAGATTTACTGATTGACAGTTACATTTATTTATCAAGATTCTCTGTGAGTGTAAGTGCATTTATGCCTTACACCCTTTCACCTGTATTGCTAGTATGTCTAGTTTGAAACCTGTCTCAGGTATGACTACTGTTTAATAAATGTCTGAATATGCCCTTTATATAGGCTACAGCATGAAGATTATTACTACTATAGGTCTGCTCCTGGTATCTGTCCACCTTGGAAGCTCCTTTCTGATTGGAGCCTTCAACATTAAATCCTTTGGGGATTCGAAAGCATCTAATGCCACCCTGCTTGACATCATTACCAAAGTGAGTGACACCCAAACCTATAAAATCCTTACACGCTCACATTTGGTAACTGTATTGTGTTGGTTAGGTAGTACACCGTTATGACATTGTACTCATCCAAGAAGTGAGAGACAGCGATCTCTCTGCAACTAAGAAACTGATGCAAAGTGTGAATGGGTAAGTTGTCTTAACTGGCTGTATGTTACTGTATTTAATTGTGTAAATAAATTAATAACAATTATTTTCATTACTAGAGGTTCCTCTCCATATGAATATCAGTACATTGTAAGTGAGCCCTTGGGTAGGAACACTTACAAAGAGAGATATCTCTTTATTTACAGGTAACATTTAGTTCACATATCATATAAGATTGTATGCATATATGTGGTTCATATCAAATGAATAATTACACTTTTATTCTCATCAGACGTCAGACAGTGGCCGTTGCCAACAGCTTCCAGTATGATGATGGATGTGAATCCTGTGGAACTGATACTTTCAATAGAGAACCCTTTGTTGTGATGTTCTCCTCTAATACAGGTGGAGGTCCAAGTTCATTGTGAGAATGTTAGCAGTAATACAGTTAAGGCACTGTTCAGCAAAAGCTTTTCATCCAAAACAATTTACGGTACACTAAATTCAGAGACAGTTCCCCTGAAATTAAGAGCGGTGCTACAGGCCACAATGGCAATGAAAAGGATGTGATTTTCATATTTAGGGTTGAATATACACTACCACTCAAAAGTCTGGGGTCAGTAAGACCTTTTTTTTCTCCCTGAAATAATACTTTCTTTTTTTTTCAGCAAGGATGCATTATTGATTTATATAAACTTATCAAGTCAAAGACTTTTAAATTGTTCAAAAGATTTCTATTTAAAATAAATCCTATTCCTTTCAACTTTCTACTCATGAAAGAAACCTTGAAAAAATGTATCACAGTTTCCACAAAAATATTAAACATCACAGGAGTAATGACTGCTGAGAATTCAGCTTCACCATCACAGGTATAAATTACATTTGAAAATAGTAAAATAGAAAAGTTATTCTAACACAATACTCTTTTTACTGTATTTATGATCAAATAAATGCAGCCTTGGTGAGCATAAGAGACTTCTTTCAAAAAAAAAATTTTTTAAGTCCTATAGACCCCAAACTTGAACAGTTGTGTACATTGTATTTATAATGCAATATAAATACAATGCCTGTATTTAGATGACCATTTATCAAGGATTTATCAGGGATTGAATTTCAATTATTAAAAGTAATTTACAGCTCACAGTGACACTAAACAACAATCTTATTGAGCGGATTCTTATTTTTGCTCAAAATACTGAGCACAAACAAATATATTTTCTATAGACTAGTAAAGACAAAAGTTGATTTAAAATAGAGAAATACTTCAAAGAAATTGTAATCGTTTAATTGACCTAACATATACGCTTCTCCTTATGCATATACTGCATGTAAAATTTTAATCTTAAAATCTTGATGCTGAATTGAAACAAATAAATGTTATGAATAAGCTAAGCTGTCAACTATTCGCATGCTAAAAAGATCCCATCCCATTTTGGTTTTAAAAGATTTTATTTACAAACAAAGTGACCCTCTAGTAACAAAAGAGTATAGTGGCACTCACATTGATAGCGGCGATTGTGACCTTGGTGGACCCGTAAAGCTTAAGCCACGCGTCCTGTACAGCCTTCCAGAATTCTGCGCAGTGCTCTGGGCTCTTTTTATACATTTCCAAGATATCTAGGCCTGCAGAAAACACCTTCGGCTGGGCCTTTAAACAAAAAAAGCACTGTCAATGAAATAGACTAAACTGGATTTCACTAAAGCAGATGTTTCTGATGACTTACGGATGTTATGATAACACCCCTGCAGCTTCTGTCCAGCTCAAGTTTTTCTAAATTAATAGCAAACTCAGTCAGAAAGTCAAGACTGAGACTGTTGACAGGAGGACTTTGGAACTGCATTATAGCAACACCTGTAATAAGAAAGTGGAAAAAAAGATTTTCTGGTAATGATTTTTTCGATAAATATGTAGTCGCAGAGTGTTGCAAACCCATTATTTATGCACATTATTTATGAATATTCTTACCATTACTACTGTCCAGGTCCACTTTAATTTTTGAGGATGACAAATATCTATTTTGAGATGCAGTGTATGGCAGAGCACAGATTCTCCCATGACTGCTGTTTCCAGACAACAGTGATACAAATCCTGCAAAAGAAATTGCTAATATTTTACAAATGTAAAACTAAAAGCCAGGATGTTAACCCAGTGCATTTATTAATTTGACTATTAATTACACTTCAGGAAATATGTACTGCAAGAGCACAGTGATGTGCTGTGCCTTTATTAAATGACATGGTGTTAACTTCTTACTTCTTACAACACATAACAAAAAAAAAAAGCATAATGTGTGTCATAATATGTTGATTTTCTGCTTTCTTTCTGCTTTGAAAACTACAGGATGGCGTAAACAACTCTTTTGTACCCTACTGACCTTTGTCCTATTTCCTCAATGAATGCATTACTGCAAACTTCTTTCGGAAAAAACATGGACACTGCAAAAGAGAAAAACAACAAAAGTTGCAGATAAGGCAACATGACACACCTACCAGATGGGCTGAATTTGGTACAGAGCCTTAATACTGATGACATCTCGCCAGCTGAAAGGATAATGCTAAATCGCTAAATGTAAACTTCACTGCTTAATACACTGGTTGCCAGATCTCGCTAGAAAAGCAGGCAAACTGTACTGGCAAAACATTCTCAAAATAAGTGACTTTTACCCAAAACAAGGCAACATCACATTTTCTGCAAATAAATTAGCTAAATGAATTTTTAATACGTTTATCGTTTAAAAAAATTATAAAATGCTTCACTGCGACTGTACACATTTATTAGCAAATTTCATGAGAAGACAAATCTAAAGGCGCTTTAAAAGGCGGACATGGCAACACTGTGACTTGCAGACAGCAACATCCTGTGGCTGGTGAGTACGTCAATCATTCAGAGAGCCAATCATCAATAGTGTACGTAATATAGTTGATTGTGATTTGGCAACTTACGTTCTGGGAAGGCGGTTCATGTTGTGGCAGATTCAAGTGAAGCGATAGGCTACAACAAAATGCATGTCAGTCTCTCTAGTGGTTTGTCTTATCATCCTTGAAACTTTTTTTATTTACATTTTGGTTTTGTTTACAGCAAACCAGAAATAAAGTTTTTCATTGCCAGCCATTACTGCTACGTGGTGTGTTTTGCATTTAATAAACAGCTACTAACGCTACTACATGAACTAAACAGCAACATTAGAAACAAGATATACAGATAAGGATAGGCCAAACTTTATTAAAAATGCAAGATGAAAGGTTTAACAACTCAGAAGCAATAGCATTTTTTTTTATTCAGTCAGCTGAAAAATGCCCTGATTAAATCTTACTTTCCTGCTTACTGTTGCCCCATTACATCACAAAGAAACCCCTAATTAACATGTTGTAAAAAGCAGCATCATGCAATACAGACCACAAGCAGACTAATGATGACATCCAATTATGAAGAACATTCAGTCACAATATGAATTTGAGAAAATATACATCATGTGATATATTTTGAAATATTGTAAGGATTTAATTTGATCAAATACATCTTATATTTTGAATATGGAATCACAGAGTTATCAAAAATGACAATTCACAAAAAAAGCAGGATTTAATTTGATCAAATACATCTTATATTTTGAATATGGAATCAGTTATCAAAAATGACAATTCACAAAAAAAGCTTTCAGCTAATCTTTTGCGTGCTTTCTCATATTTATGTCTTTCTGACTAGCTCAGTTAATGATTCAGCATTTGTCTCTCATAAAGGCATTACATAATGCGCATGCCAGTTAGACATTTCCCGTGGCATTTATTAACTTTTTTAAAGAAATTTTATTCTGTAGAAACAGTAAAACCCAATCATTTCCACAGAGTATTTTGAATATTCTCCAATATTATCTAATATTTTTGAATATGATAGTGTAGTAGGGAATTATTCAAGAGAAATCAAGATATTCTTGTGTCAGATAATAAAATCAGCGATGGAGATGGAAGTGTCAGGTAACAGTATCAGCAGGCATATAAACAATAAATGTATTTATTTTGGAATGTCAAAAAAAATCATAATCGGAGACAATCTAATATAAAAGCTAGATGGAAGACAGTTACAGACACCTGGACAGAGATAAACAGATCTTAAACTGTTTCAGGGAATGAAGAGGGTGTTTGATTATGGGCTCCACTGAATGTTTCCAGCTGAAAAGACCAGCGATATCACCAGCAAATGTTGCATTTTAGAAGCTGATGTTCCAGCAGGACTAACCAGCAAGAAAAGGGAACCAGAATTGTTTGCTGGTGAACAGCCAGACAACTTCATACTGGTTTAAGTTGATCTTTTCTACAGGGGTTTAATGCTCAGAAATACCTTTTTTTGACAAACAACACTTAGTACAAACCACGTCCTACACATGTATTTATCAGGTAACAGCAGGCTGATTACATCATCAATATTACAAGAAATTAGCCATTGCAGACACGATGGCTTCACATTCAAGCATGCACTGGTCTGGTCATGGGCTCTGTAAAGAACTCTAAATGCAATGCAAGAATACAGACATTGCAATATTTACATTTACAGTATACACTAAAACCTGAGTGTACAGGCATAAGGGACTTCATTAGTTGGTTACGCCGTTGTTATATCTATTACAAAGTACTAAGTTGCCTCTAATACCCTGCCAGTCACTGTATGTCCTCAACCGTTGATTACACCTAATATGTAGGAATATCTTCATCATTTTTTCATGTTTTTTTTTATACGACTAATTGTTATTTAATCACTTGCAAAGCCAGCTCCAGCTGCATATCTACCTAGCCTATGTCTCTGTTTTAAACATCTGTGATAAATTGGGTATGTTGCTATGCATCTGGGAGAGAGAGACAGAGGAAGAACCTCTTTACTCTGCACTGTCCCAGTCTTTTTTGATTTGCAGGTTCCACTCCCACGACAGATGGTCTGTCTTGTCGTCGTCTGTGAAGTAGGATTTGATGTGGTAGGTTCCCCGAACGATCATGCCCTTCGGAGCCTCCTCCACCGGGGTGATAAACTCATGCTCCTCGGCTCTCGGACCGTAGCTTCCTACCATGTACACTGCCTTGTCCACTACAGGTAAAGAAAAATCAATGAGTCAAATTCTTAAAAAAGAAATCAAAAGCTGATTGGTGGTTGCACCCAACAATAACCTGTCCAATGGTATTTTTTAAGTTGATTGTTAAAAGGATCAAGTAAAGCGTTTGACAGAATGACAAAGAAAAAGTAATTGGCAAATGGACAAAGAAATGTAACTAGCAATTTTTTTTAATGTTCAAAATTAAAAAGTTATTTGTATTTTTTTAAATTTAAATTGTATTGTTTTATTTAACTACATTTACAACAAACGTTTGAAATGTCTCTTATTTTTCAATTAAAAAAATAAATCAATAACAATGATTCACTAATTTATCATTTTATCATTTTAACTACATTTTAAAACATTATTAAACTATTTTAAATAAGTCCGTTTATTTTTCCATTTAAAGGATTAGTTCACTTCCAGAATAGAAATTTCCTGATCATTTAAATTACATGAATTTGCAGACGTGCGTCGTGGAGCTAGTGCAAGACGAGCATTTGTGGTTAGAAGTACAGTGGGTACGGAAAGTATTCAGACCCCCTTAAATTTTTCTCCCAAAACAAGGCAACATCACATTTTCTGCAAATAAATTAGCTAAATTAATTTTTAATACGTTTATCGTTTAAAACTGTACTGCGACCGTACACATTTATTAGCAAATTTCATGAGAAGACAAATCTAAAGGCGCTTTAAAAGGCGGACATGGCAACACTGTGACTTGCAGACAGCAACATCCTGTGGCTGGTGAGTACGTCAATCATTCAGAGAGCCAATCATCAATAGTGTACGTAATATAGTTGATTGTGATTTGGCAACTTACGTTCTGGGAAGGCGGTTCATGTTGTGGCAGATTCAAGTGAAGCGATAGGCTACAACAAAATGCATGTCAGTCTCTCTAGTGGTTTGTATTATCATCCTTGAAACTTTTTTTATTTACATTATTGATACAATGAACAACATCAATGATGATTTGTGGGCTATTCACATGATGCCAAATGCCAGACTATGTTCATTAGTGTCCTGTGCTCCACATCTCAACTTTAATACTAGTTTTAGAGGATTAGTCCGTATCTGCGACAGTGAGCGTTGAATCGTGGCGTGTGTGATCTCCTTACGACATGGTGATTAGCTCCACTTACAGTGGGGCAAGTAAGTATTTGATACACTGCCGATTTTTCAAGTTTTCCCACTTACAAAGAATGGAGAGATCTGTAATTTTCATCGTAGGTACACCTCAACTGTGAGAGACAGAATCAAAAAAAAATAATCCAGAAAATCACATTGTATGATTTTTAAATGATTAATTTCCATTTTATTGCATGAAATAAGTATTTGATCACCTACCAACCAGCAAGAATTCTGGCTCTCACAGACCTGTTAGTTTGTCTTTAAGAAGCCCTCCTATCCTCCACTCATTACCTGTATTAATTGCACCTGTTTGAACTCGTTACCTGTATAAAAGACACCTGTCCACACACTCAATCAATCAGACTCCAACCTCTCCACTATGGGCAAGACCAAAGAGCTGTCTAAGGACACCAGGGACAAAATTGTAGACCTGCACAAGACTGGGATGGGCTACAGGACAATAGGCAAACAGCTTGGTGAGAAGGCAACAACTGTTGGCGCAATTATTAGAAAATGGAAGAAATTCAAGATGACTGTCAATCTCCCTCGGACTGGGGCTCCATGCAAGATCTCGCCTCGTGGAGTATCAATGATCCTGAGAAAGGTGAGGGATCAGCCTAGAACTACACGGGAGGACCTGGTCAATGACCTGAAGAGAGCTGGGACCACAGTCTCAACGGTTACCATTAGTAACACACTACACCGTCATGGATTAAAATCCTGCAGCGCGCGCAAGGTCCCCCTGCTCAAGCCAGCACATGTCCAGGCCCGTCTGAAGTTTGCCAAAGACCATCTGGATGATCCAGAGGAGGCATGGGAGAAGGTCATGTGGTCAGATGAGACCAAAATAGAAGTTTTTGGTATAAACTCCACTCGCCGTGTTTGGAGGAAGAAGAAGGATGAGTACAATCCCAAGAACACCATCCCAACCGTGAAGCATGGGGGTGGAAACATCATGCTTTGGGGGTGCTTTTCTGCAAAGGGGACAGGACGACTGCACCGTATTGAGGGGAGGATGGATGGGGCCATGTATCGCGAGATTTTGGGCAACAACCTCCTGCCCTCATTAAGAGCATTGAAGATGGGTCGTGGCTGGGTCTTCCAGCATGACAATGACCCCAAACACACAGCCAGGGCAACTAAGGAGTGGCTCCGTAAGAAGCATTTCAAGGTCCTGGAGTGGCCTAGCCAGTCTCCAGACCTGAACCCAATAGAAAATCTATGGAGGGAGCTGAAACTCCGTGTTGCCCAGCGACAGCCCCAAAACCTGAAAGATCTGGAGAACACCTGTATGGAGGAGTGGGCCAAAATCCCTGCTGCAGTGTGTGCAAACCTGGTCAAGAACTACAGGAAACGTCTGACCTCTGTAATTGTAAACAAAGGTTTCTGTACCAAATATTAAGTTCTATTTTTCTATTGTATCAAATACTTATTTCATGCAATAAAATGGAAATTAATTATTTAAAAATCATACAATGTGATTTTCTGGATTTATTTATTTTTGATTCTGTCTCTCACAGTTGAGGTGTACCTACGATGAAAATTACAGATCTCTCCATTCTTTGTAAGTGGGAAATACTTATTTGCCCCACTGTAATTCAGGAACTACATAAATGAACTAAAACTAAAATTTTCATCACAAGCTTGTGTGGTTAGTCTGGCTTTATATTTGTTGTCCAATTCTGGGATGTGCCTGGTAAGTGCTGTTGAATGCCCCTCTCTGCTGTTTGGAAGACTTGTAGGACAACTCTTGACACCCGAGTGCTGATAAACACGCACTAAAGTGAATCTTCTTCATACCTGTTCTACCTACGAAGCCAGCTATGTAACCAACCACGGCCTCTTTGAACATGGACAGACTGGGAAGACTTGGGATGTATGTTTCTGTGTTCTCTTCTGTTTCAGGTTGTGTCGCTTTGCCGAAATGTTAACATATCAGAAGATGTAGCCTCCAGTAGCACTGTGCTTTCCAGTGGAAAGCAGTTTCCACTGGTTTTGAAGCCATGTCTTGCTGACTTGAACTGCCTTGCTGTGGGATTGTTGTTATTAAGACAAGTTGGTCTTGGGTAAATTTGTAGGTCAGCAAGTACCATAAATGTGATGTTGGTGGTCCCACATATGTGTCATAATTGTTTGAAAATCTTTATTGCCACCAGGATGCCGAGAAAGGCAGTTTTCTTGCCTGTTACCACAAGGGGTCGTCCATTAATACCTGGCTCCTTCAATCCACTGATGTAATTGTAAGCTTCCATTAAGAAGGCCATGTTAATTCTCTCATTAGCTTGGCTGAATGGACTTTTAAATCCCCTGGCGATGGGATTTCACAATAATGCCACAGGACAACAAAGTGTTGAGTGCCAGCTTCAGCATATGGCAGACATCCAAGATGACATGAACCCTTGGATGGCTCTGTGATGGATCTTGGAAACTGGGGTTGAGTGCTGTGGGTTGCAAGTCTGCCCCAAGGTCCTTGAGAATAGAAAAATGCATTGATGGACCATCACACATGAGAGACACCACCCTCACACCCACATCAGACCATTTAAGAATGCATTGGTGCGCCAAAGTAGCCCTCTCTGAAACAGTCATTCCGTCAATTTGGAAATATGTCACGTGAGCTTTCCAGTGGTTGTGAATACAGCCAGCTATCAATACCAGTACCTCTGTTGCTACTGGTATGTTTTCACTTTTGATTTTTGTGATGACGTCTACATAGCCAAGCATTCTCTTCCCGTCCCACTTGGTGTGCTTCATAATGGCCATTTCATCAATCATTAGAGAACAGAGAGTCTCCAGTCCCTAGGCTAGTGCTTCAGAAGCTTTAAGGAATGTGATTTTCTGGATAATTTTTTTTTGATTCTGTCTCTCACAGTTGAGGTGTACCTACGATGAAAATTACAGATCTCTCCATTCTTTGTAAGTGGGAAAACTTGAAAAATCGGCAGTGTATCAAATACTTATTTGCCCCACTGTATATGTAAACTAGATCTGTCTGTCCATATCACACACACACACTCACACACACTACTGTTCAAAAGTTTTTTTTTTTTTTACTTTTTTGAAAGAAGTCTCTTATGCTCACCAAGTCTGTATGTATTTGATCAAAAATAAAATAAAAACAGTAATATTGTGAAATATCAATGTAATTTAAAATAACTGTTTTCTATTTGAATATATTTTAAAATGTATTTAATTACAGTGATGGCAAAGCTGAATTTTATGCAGCCATTACTCATTCTAATTCTGATTTTGTGCTCAAGAACCATTTCTTATATTTGAAAACAGATTTGCTACTTAATATTTTTGTGGATTTTTTTTTTCTTTTTTGATGAACAAAGTTTATTTGAACAGAATTTAATTGAAATAAAAATCTTTTGTAATAAAGATATATATATATATATATTTATTTATTTATTTATTGTCTGTTTTAATCAATTTAATACATCTTTATTGAATAGAAGTATTCATTTGTTCCAAAAAATGACTGACCGCAATCATTTGAACTGTAATGTGTGTATTTCTAAAATAAACTTTGTTCATTCACAGGTTTAAATTAGATTTAAATTAAATTAGATTTAATTAGAGGTCAACCTGTATGTCAAGTATTTCTGAATAATTTGCATAAACCTAAAGCTATTTTCATAGGTGTTTTCTTCTCTTTAATTTGCAAACAATTGTAACTGTGAGAGAGAAGGTTCATGAGGGAGATGTGTGTTCACTCTCTCCCTGTGATTGAAGATTCAGGGGTGTTGGTTATGAATACAGTTTGCTGAAGTTGTAGTTGGTATGCCGTTTGTATGACTCCCACACAGCAGTGAGAGAGCATAGATGGAGATGGATAGTAAGGAAGATCCCAGTGGAGGCTCTAGCAGTCTGGAGGATCTGCAATCTGGCACGGGGTGAGAATGCGAGTGCCCCGTTCCACCCTCACTCCCACTGCTGCAGCGATCAACACAGACACCTCATCACCATCAACATAACTCACTAAATTTCGCTTCACGAAAAGATTCGGTTCCTGCATTGCCAAGAAAGGACAAAACAGTTCTGAATTTCTAAATCAATCTTTTCACATCCATATAAATGTGACGGTAAGCTGAATTGGAACTGCCAAATAGCTCATTAATTTATATTTGCAAAGTACAGCTCATGAAAAGACTAAAAATTTAATAAAGCAGCCCAAATAAAAAGCCAACAGGGTTAAAGTAATAGTTCACCTAAAAATGAAAATGTGCTTATAATTTACAGAACAGATTTGCAGAAATTTCACTTTACATCACTTATACACCAATAGATCCTCTGCAGTGAATGGGTGCCATCAGAAAGAGAGTCCAAACAGTTGATAAAAACATTAAAATTATCCACAAGTAATCCACACAACTCTAGTTTATCAATTAACATCTTGTGAAGTAAAAAGCTGTATGTTTGTAATAAACAAATACATCAATACATTTTTAATTTCAAAACCATTGCTGTTGGTTAAAATATAACCATAATAAAGCAATAAGCCCCAAGCTTCGCTTCGTGCCTAAAAACGCCCCTTAGCTGTTATAATATTGCTTTTTATATTGAAAAACTTGATGCGAGATGACAACAGGGGATGGGCTTTTTCAGAGAAGGGAAACTTTTTATGGATTCTGGACTGGTATTTTGGCCAGAAGCAACGTTTTAAAGTTAAAACTACTTAATGATGGATTTGTTTCTTTCAAACACAGCTTTTTGCTTTACAAGACAGTAACTGATGGACTGGAGTCGTGTGCATTATTTATGGATTATTGTGATGTTTTTATCAGCTGTTTTGACTTTCATTCTGACGGCACCCATTTACTGCAGAGGATCCACTGGAGAGCAAATGATAATGCAAAATTTCTCCAAATCGGTTCCAATGAAGAAACGAACTCATCAACATCTTGGATAACCTGAGGGTGAGTAAATTTTCAGAGAATTTTTATTTTTAGGGTGAACTGTTCCTTTAAGAGTGCATCCTCTGTGCTTTATTCACATTTCTCTCAGAAGGGATGCGACAAACACTGTAAAATATTCGACTGCTCAGATGTGGACTCACTATTCGGATTCAATTAAGAGCACTGTGATAAGGTCTGGCTTCCTGCTGCTCTAATCTGAACGTCAGCAGAGCAGAACTTCTGCTGTCATGCTGAGTGCTTTTCAAGCCTGGAGTGCAGTCAGGTTCTGCTCCCCACCTTCATCCACCACTAACTGTCACAGTCTTTTTCCTCCACCGCGTGTCAGCCCAGCCCCATCCATCAAAAACTCAGTCTGGTTAGTGTGTTCCATCCCAGTGGACGTCCCACCGTGAGGTGCCACGCTCGGCTGTCACTTACAGCAGGACTCTGGCACAACTGCGTTCCTGGATCCCAGATCGCTAATGTGCTCCTGCTTACAGTTCAGAGCAAGATCTTATGCTGTTTGTCTGCAGTTTCTTGCACTGTGAAAAGTGTTTATATGTATGGATTGAGGTGAATGTAAAGTTGTAGCACAGAATTTCAATGCAAAAACCTGCATCTTAAAAAAACTATTTAATATACAGTACACTACAATTCAAAAGTTTGGGGTAATGCTTTTTATACTTTTGAAGTAAGCGTCTTATGTTCACCAAGGTTGCATTTATTTGGTCAAAAACAGTAAAACAGTAATATTGTGAAATATCATTACAACTTAAAATAACTGTTTTCTTTTTTAATATACTTCAAGATAATTAACTCCTGTGTTGTCAAAGCTGAATTTTCAGCTTTTTTGTCATTTCTCCAGTCTTCAGTGTCAAATGATCCTTCAGAAATCATTTGAATGTGCTGATTTGATACTCAAGAAACATTGATTATTACTATTATTGTTGTTGTTATTATTATTATTAATAATAATTTTCTTTAATTTATGAATATGCTGTGACAAAATATTGATGAAACTAAAAGGATATATTTATAAAAGAACAATAACTATCACTACCAAAAAAAAAAAATGTCAATGTCAAACAAGGTTAGCTAAAATGAACATCTAATCCGCCATCAGGGTGCCAATGAAGAAAGGAACCGTGTTTTGTTCCCCTTGTGTCAGGGTCGAGGTAATTTAAGAATAAAAGTTGCTAAACAGGAAGTGCACACACAAAAGTGCAACAATGTACTACTCTATGTTAGAAGGGCAACGCCTTCCTGTACCAACTCAAACAGCAGAGTCACTTCTGGTTTTGTTCTAAAAGAGGAAACGTGCTGGTACATAGCTTTTTTACGCTGTGAATGATGTTACAGATTTTATATCTGAAAAGGTCTTCTAACTTTACAGCTCTGACTTAAACAGCCCAGAATCATCCCATCGCCTAGCAACCAGGTGCCCTTTTGCCGTGTTCCCGCTGTTAAAGAGAGAAATACACGGTCGAACTGGCTGAGGGCAAAGGAGAGTGGCAGAAACCTGCTCTGACCATCAAAAGACCAGACAGTCCCCTCCAGTGTATGGAGGTGGGACGTGGTTACATACACAGCAGTGCATGTTGATTTGTGTTGCAGATCTGCTTGCATCACGCTGGCTGGCAGTGGAAGGAATGACATCATCCCTCTGAAGGCAGGGGAGGTGAAGCATTAGAATGCAGTGCAGAGCTGCTGAGCCTCTGTCAATAGTGTCAACTAAGCACATGCCCTTCCAGCTCTTGACCAGAAGCCTTTGTGTGGACATTAGAGACCGCAGATTCAACCCACTTACCTCAACCCACACAACTATTATCCTACGAATACTAATCATGCAAAGTGGAAGCTACTGATTTGAAATAGGGCTGTCAATGTCAGTGTTGCTATTGTTAACTAAAAATGAACTATTAAAAATCATTTTCATTTGATTTCATTTATTGAAATAAAACTGAAATAAAGTAATATATACATATTAGATGAAAAACTAAAATTAGAAATGTTGCCTTGGCAACTTAAGTCGAAGTAGTAAAATTACTAAAACTAAACTGAAATAAAAATCAATTAAAGCTCTATAGAAATATTTCTAAAAACACCAAAAACAAAGAAATCACATAAATTTACTAAACCGTAACTAAAATTAAAACGAAAACTGAAAAGGCTAAATTTTAAAATATTAATAAATGCTAAATGGTATAAGTAATACCAAAATAAATAACACTGGTCAGTGTAGTATTACTTTAGTACAATTAATAATGTAAAAATATTGTGTGCAACATAATAAAATAATGTATTCAAATAAAAGAAATAAAACAATCCCATTCAAGGGACCGTCACAGTCAGTATCTGTATTTCTGATAAATCTGAATAATTAAGTCAATGATATTTTTAATTGATCGACAGCCCTCATTTTTAAGTGAACTGGATTATGTGTGAATTATAAATCACTTGTTGGATAATTGTTCTCATGAGACTCACCTGTCAGGTCCATGGTGATGGGTCCAGGGGCCTGGTCACACATCAGAGTGAGTCTGGTCACTTGAACATTAGGAATGCTGGGATCTACAATGCAATGAATAAAACAGATGAGAAACAGAAAAAATGTCACCTCTACATTTATTATTAAACTATACTTAAACTAGCTGCACTGGGATAAACCCACTTATTCATCAGAGTAGCCTTGTTTCTTTTGTGAAAAAAAAAAAATTGACATCATGTTGATTTCAACAGTATGACTGGGAGTGTTTACTGGGAGTAATATTGTCAGCACGCAGTGCAGCTGCATCTCTTTTAGACCAATGTGATTTTCTGGTTAAATAACAGTTGTATTTGGTTGTTAAGGTGTTCTGAGTGGTTTTAGCACAGTGCTATATAATGCTAGGTTGTTTCTAGGTGGCTGCTTACTGGCAAAAGCCAAAAGAGCCCACTTTAAAACTGAAAGATATTCTGAGACATGACTAAGAATTCTCCTTCATTTTAAGTCTGCATTACTTTCTTGCCCATTTTATTGTTCGCCAGGTAAAAACTGTAAGTCTGATCACTTCGAAAAGTAATAGCGCACATCTTCTGCACAATTTGAGTTATCATTCTTGTCAGTAGCACTGCAAGTCTGGCTGAGGAAAACACCAGAATCTGCCCATTCTTGCGTATCCTGTCTATCCAGCATTACTGGCCCAGTCAATCCTCCAAGCCAATTCATCCATGCATCCAGCATGTGTCTCAGACTAGACTAAATTGAGTGAAAATGGGAAGGGGGAAACAGGGCCTTCATGTGCACCTGAAACAAACTGACCAGTCAGTGTGTAAATAATACACTTTAATCATCTCAGGTATGTGCACATGAACATCATCAATTCAGGTTTGTGAAAAGGCGGCTCTTTCCAGCCATACAATTCACACTCATTTCCTTTGTTTTATCTGTCGTCTATATGAAAAGCTGTGTAAGACATTTCTGGGAGGCAATTATAACAGAAATACTTTGATGACAGACTTTGCTCGTGCATTTCCGAATGACCATAACAACATTTCAGATGCTGTGGAATGAGATCGGTCCGCTGTTTAGTCAGGTTTTGCCGTCACATAGCGCAAAGTCACATGACTTTTTTGATGCGCTTGGAGGAATTTATTTGCAAAATGCATTTCCATCTCCCATTATTTGCATCAACCCTTTTTCGCACAAGTCAAAAACCACCTCAAGCGAGCGTAAAAACATTTTTGCGAATTAAGGGATTTTCATTTGAAATTCGGCATTTCCATCACTCGCTTCTCATGCGATACTTCAAAATGCGCATTAAAATAGGGTGATGGAAACATAGCTATAGTCTTATAAAAAAAAATACATACAAATATTAGATAAAACTGATTTAAATTGAGTTTGACATTAGCATGTTCCTAAGCTAACAGAAAGATACTCAAAATGGGTCAAATTGATTTCAACAGTATGACGTTAGCATGTTGCTAAGCTAATGGAACAATTCTCTAATTACTCATGAAAATACATGTAAAAAATACACACAAATATTGGGTAACTCGGATTTCAATAGAGATTGACATTAGCATGTTGCTAAGCTAATGAGACAACACTGATTACTCATAAAAATATACACAAATATTGGGTCAAATTGATTTCAACAGTTAAACATTAGCATATTGCTAAGCTAACGAGATGATACTCTAATAATAAAACTATACAGCAAAAATATTGTTTAAATGAACCATCCAACAATTTTTATCAATACTTTTAGGAAGAGAACAAAATATTTATGCAGTAGCTATTTTTATAGTCATTATTTATCCGTCATCTTGGATCAAATTTTTCACTGAACCTGCTGCAATATATTCCGTAGTTGCCTTTTCTGCAATGTTGCCTTAAAATTTGGGGAAAAAAATGTATCTTGAAAGGCAGCACAATTCCGTTGCCTATTTTTACAACAGCCTTTGAGTCAGGAACGTGCCATCACTTCTTTAAAATTCAGCTCACTAGGTTATGGAACAGAGCTACAGTGTCTTTCACAAACATAATCATCTTCATTATGAGATAAGGAGGCATTTAAAGTCTTATCAGTCAGTGTTGCTAATGAACTGCCATGCATTCCCTCCTTAGTTACTTGTGTCTATAGGAGTGCCGCCCATTACAGAAATAGATCGGGCCTGTCAGGGTTTAGGTGGACACAGAGCCACCAGTCTTAACATACAGGTTTGGAATGACATGAGGGTGAGTAAATCAAACTAAATCAAACGTTCTAAGACCCTGTGAGTCAAGAGGAAATTAATCTGCCTTTTATGCCTTTAGCAATACTGTATCAGCAAGTATTTCCAGTTCACACTTAAAGGATTTATAGTGCATATTTGGATTTTCCCTGTGGTAAAAGAAATTAGAAATGCTGGGCTTTGATCATAATAGCACATAAACAATTCTTCATGATGGGAAACAGAAAAGAAACAAAGCTATTTCACTCCTTAACTGAGCGAGAAATACAATAACTGATCTTATAATTAATACATTGTACAGCAGGACAGAATATCAAACGCAAATTATCCGGCGTTACACAGTGAGTGGAATCATAATTCATGTTTTTCTAAACAACAAAGCAGTTCAAAGCCATGCTCTTCAGACTAAGTGGTAGCCACCTTCTCATTTATTCTCTGAGTTAAGAGGATATTGTTTGGGGACTTTGAACCAAGACTGGAGTCCCCCAGGGGAACTGAATCAGTCAAGACAGCAAGAGGAAAAGAGAGAGCTGTCCCTGGAGAGCCGAGCTATAGCTTTAACTATGAAGACAATGCAATCTTCAGAAGATGAGATTTTTTGTAACATTCATTATTTGTGTGCATCTATAAATATGGGTTTTATACGGTGGCCGAGAGAGCTCAGCGAGCTGCAAATGAAAAAACACCTGCAAATTAAGAAAACATCATCAATTTGACAACACATGCGCTGCAAATTCTCACAACACAGCCAAATACAGAAACGCGCTGCAAATTCTCACAACACAAACAAAGAAACATGCTGCAAATACAAAACAAACAAACAAAAACAGAAACGCGCTGCAAATATGCAGACCACATCGGAAATGTTTTAGGGAAGCGCGTTTCTTTGTTTGTGTTGTGAAAATTTGTGTTGTCAAATTGATGAAGATGTTTTCTTAATTTGCAGGTGTTTTTTTTCTATTTGCATGTGTTTTTTTCATTTGTAGCGCGTTGAGCCACCGTAGTTGTATTTTATAAACAGTGATCTCTAGCTTCAGCAACTGTCGTATGTGCATTCATTCCGGGCGGATGACGTAGGCGTAGCGCATGCGCCGGTGAGAAGTGACGAACGCGGAAGCAGAGAGGAGAGAACAAAACAAAACACTGGTCATGAATTAGAAGTACAAAACTTGGATTTGTAAAGAAAAATGTCGGAGGATTTCGATATAAGCCAAGAGGACACTGGTTTTCCTTTGCTAAAGTAAGAAAACTTTGTTTTCTTTGCTCCTGTAAACAAACGTTGGTTTTCACAGGCGCTTATGCCATGCCTACGTCATCCCGGAACGGCTTCCGTGTACGACACGAACCACAGAAAAGTAGTTCTAATGTTTAACGGCTAATTATCATTTTTGGGTGAACTACCCCTTTAATATTTTTGTGGAAACCATCATAAATTTTTTCCAGTATTGCTATATAGATAACTAAAACAACATTTATGTGATAAAACTAACATTAAAACTAACTAACATTACAAATGTCTTTACTGTCACTTTTGATCAATTTAATGCATCCTTATTGAATAAAAGTATTAATTTCTTTTTAAAAAATCTTACTGACCCCAAACTTTTGAACTGTAGTGTATAAATTATATTTTTTAATGAATAGTGTGCACATACAGTAAGTGTGTTTCAAAAATATTTCCCTGGTTTTTAGTAAAGGTATACTAACCTGCCACCACAGGTCCAGAACCCAGGAGGGTTTGCTTGTACTTGTTCAGGCTTTCATCATCCTTGTCCAGTTCCTGGATCTCCTGCAGGCTCTTCTGAGCCGGAGGCTGGTAGTTCAGATCTGGCTCATCTTCATCCTCAACCACTGGCACATCTTTATCTTTATCAGCCATTATGCCTGAGAAAAAATGGGGATGAGGGGTGTTAAAAAGGAAAATAATCTTCATCTATTCCTTCTCAATATGTTTAAAAGAACATTCATATGCATCTTCACATACAGATCAAGCTTATCACAATTTCACAACATACCTGGATGAAACAACATTCTTATTTACCAATCAGATTCCAGACTGAGGGCTGTGGCTGTGACTTGAACATTTTTATAATTGATCATTTCCATCTGAATTTAGATGTAGTTCATGGTTCCTGTTTCTGTTTCTGTTCTTGACTTGCTTTAAAATTGACTAAAATATTGAATTTTGCCTTTATTACTTTATAGATTTTGGACCACATTTCTAGACTGGTTTTGAAAAGGACTTCAGCAGGCTAGTCACGATCAAGTTTGAAGAGTCTGTTAAGAGCAAAAAATGGACAGATATGGAACTATTAGTGTAAAACTCTAGTGTGAAATCTATGTCCTGTTAAACTATATGGCTTGTGATGTTCTATGTGGTTCTACAGATGGGTAACGCTCTGATACAAGACAGATTGAATGTATTTTCTGTTATGTCTCCACCTCTCACACATTGTTTAGGTTTGAAACTCAAACTAATTCAGATTTGCTAATACAGTTTGAGACAATAGATTTGCAAATTTATCTCTTTTAATATTCAGAATTATTTGTTCTAATCCTCCCTTAGCAGAGCAATACAATTTTCTATTCAGTTCATTTGAGAGATGGCTCCTAGCTAAATGCCCAGTCTGACAATATATAAGAGCAACTGAACGTAGCTGTCCCTGTTTAATTATAATGAGCCAGTCTGGTTTTAGCAGATCTCTTTAAAGAAATCATTGTTTTTATTAATTCACCCACATGTCAGACATAGAAAAATGTGTTTTTTATTGTCACAACCAACACACCGCGTTTCAGCGTAACAGCTAATAATTACCGGAGAAAATCGCAACTCGGCGAGCAGACAGCTGAGGTATTACTCCTCAGAGAAAAAGAGGAAAATAAAGACCCAGAAAACTGCTCTCCATGCAGAAGGCCAAGAACAGGGACAACAATTTGTCATAGAGAAGCAGTCTTGTGTAAGTGTTGCACAGAAATATAGGGTACAAAATGGGGCGTAAAACTCTTAACCTTCAGATATTATGAACTGCCAACCTCAGGAGGTCAAACTCAATATTATATGAGCGGTTTTATTTTCTATATAATTTCTGAGTTGTGCAGTTTTTGCAACCCTGTCAGACAAAGCCCGACATGCTTAAATACAGTTTTACTTCTGGATTTGGGCAATTTTGTAATTTTCTATCAACAAACGTTGACTAACAAATACTAAATCTATCAATCAATAAAATAGGACAATAATATTGTTGGTAATTAAACATTTAAAAAAATGTTTTTTTACTAAAATGTATTGAATCTCAATTCAACAGAATATTTCACGATTATGATTTTAAGTAATGGATACAGTTGGGAAAAATCACCATTTTAAAGGGTTAGTTCACCCAAAAATGAAAATTGGCTTGTGTTTTACTCACCCTCGAAGCATCCTAGGTGTATATGACTTTCTCCTTTCAGACGAATCCAGTCGGAGTTATATTAAAAATTGTCCTGGCTATTCCAAGCTCTGTCATTGCAGTCAGCGGGTGATGCAGTTGAACAGTCCACAAGTCGTCAAATAGTCCACAAGCGCGCCTCTGAGATATGCTAGTCTCGTGAGTTTGTTTATAGGAGCAAAGGAAGCAAATTTCCTTACTTTAGCAAAGGAAAACCAGTCTCCTCTTGGCTTATATCGAAGTCCTCCGACATTTTTCTTTGCAAATCTTCGGTTAGTACTTCTAATTCGTGACCGGTGTTTTGTTTTGTTGTCAATCTTATCACGCAACGCCGACGTACTAGGTCATCCGGCGGAACGGCTTCCACGTATGACAGTTGGCGGAAGTGATATAAAAGTGTTTATCACGTTTGAAATATGGATATTTTTCTTACAAAACCTAGGATGCTTCGAGGGTGAGTAAAACACAAGCCAATTTTCATTTTTGGATGAACCCTTTAAGGTGGGTACAGATATTTAATGGGATTTATAACTAGCTAGTTTTCACCCTAGATTAATTTTACGTTAGATAATAATTTTTCGAGAATATCTTATAGTTCTCACAACAAAAAATAAGGGATATGTGCCTCTAATACTTTAAAAAACAGTCACTGGACCCCAACGTTTACCAAATTCATGGGAAGGGACAACTTCTAAAACATGACATCATCGCTTTCATTAGCCTGGGTGAGAACAAGTGAAGCTCCTTAGAGGATGGATGTTCCTGAACACAGCTGAGGATGAAAAAAAGAAAAAAAGACAGAAACACCCCCACCCAGGTTTATATGTTTGCCCCGGCTGGTTTTATGAACAGTGTGTCGACACTGTCTATAGGCCAGATCTGCCTCGGCAGCCGTGGAAACATGCGTACATCCTGCTTCCCAACGATTATCAAGAGCGATGATGAACCTTCTTTACATTATGAAAGGAGAACAAAAACCCTAAGTGCTGTAATGTGAAGGCAAATGCAATAATGGAAGGATGGGGCTATAAAATCTGATCTGATGGAATCAATAGGGTGTTTTTGAGGGTCACTCTCTAATAAGCCATTAGTTTTATAAGAGCGATTTTCACTCATACCATCTAATAAATATATACCACCATCTCCTTTTGCATTATATAGCAGTAGCTCAAGGACCATGACACCCATATGCTACTGCTGTATATAAAAATGGGGAGCCAATTTCCTCCAACAAAAAGATAGGAAAAAATGGGGGAATTAATTCTGTATCTCTACATAAACTGAACCTGCAAAAAAAAAAAACACTATCCAGGAAGACAATTTGAGGAAGGACAAGGTCAGATTATGGTTTATGAGGAAGCTGCACACAGGTGCAAAATGCTGTTGAGACGTATGGCATACTCCAGCTGCAGAAGACAAAGTGATCCAATTAACCTACTAATTAGTGAGAAATAAACAAACAATCTGAATGTGTACAGATGAACGTGGTAATGAAGTGTGAGAGGGGAAATCTGGCTATGCATAAATGTGTATTAATCAATAGTCAACTCTTGTGCAAAATGGAAACCCCTGAACTGACTGCTGCATTAACATTGCAATATTTTACTCAAGTGTGGCCATGTTTTGTACACTGGAGTCCTTTGGACCAATATCCTGTGCATAATAAGGCTATTTAGTTAATTATCCCTGTGCAATTATAGCTTAAATATTGCTAAAAAAAAAAAGCACACCAATTAAATATCTCACACACCAAACACACAAATCAAATCCCCTGAGCTGAGATTCACTACAGGGAGGCCTGGTCACCATGAATAAATGACTGGACTAATTGGGCAATTTAAAGCATATCCAAGAGCCAATGCCAAGATTCTCTCTCTAAATTACAAGCAAAATGAACTATGTAGTGAGGGATAGCAGTTAAGGATGATTATAGATACATTTTCATGGCATTTCAGGGCATGTTTTCTGCATAATGATGATGGCATCTCAAAACTGCAATGTGAGACATATTAATATTGCACATTAAAGCAGTAAACATCAAAGTTCTCCTCTGAATGTACACAAGCTAACAGCTAATCAGTTGCAGTTGTTCATAATGTGACTCAAAGAGAAAAAAATAATAAAGGCCATCTCCTAAAAACCTTTACATTTGTGGTTCTCAACTGGTTTTGCTTCAGGACCCAGATTGTATGGTGCCAAAGTTGTTTAATGTACAAACATGAACAAAAATGTCCTTAAAATCAGACATGGAAATGAATTAATATTACAAATTTTACCACACAGGATTGACAATATGCAAAATTATTGACATGATTATACAGAAAATTTATGATAAACACATTTTTATGGTTTCATGCTCTCAGTATCTTGTCCACGATCCTATCAGAACACACCAGCAGCAATTTTTTTATCGCAGCCCACCAATTGAGAAGCACTGCTCTAAAGAACACTAGAGCCTCGCTCCCATTCTCACAGTGGCCACTAGTAAGAGGTCATTTTTATTATCAAAGAGAAGAATGACAGTAATTACCCTTGCTCGGCTGTGTTAAATAGCAATGATAATACTTTGAAGAATCTGACTAGCTTTTTTAATTGGCTTTCCCCACCCTCCAGAGATATCATTTCTGAGTGAAATATGTGAGGTGCAGCATCTCGAGCTTCAAAGGCAACATGCTTTGTTTTTTTTTTGGCAAAATGCCTGGCTACATTGTGATGGATAACATGCTGGTTTTTGTCTGATGGTGTGCTGCAGGTTTCAATGCACAGCTAATGAGGTGGAGTATGAATGAGCAAACAGCGCTGACAAACTGCAGTCTCTCATACTCAACACACAACTGCTGTACACCCAAATATTCGGTGGAATTTCAGCAGATGAATGGAAGGCCCACTAAAGACCACACAAACCTTACCCTTTTTAGACTAAAATGAATATGTGACCCTAGACCACAAAACCAGTCATAAGGGTCAATTTTTCGAAATTGAGATTTATACATCATCTGAAAGCTCAATAAATAAGCTTTCCATTGATGTGTTGATGTGTTAGGATAGGACAATATTTGGCCGAGATACAACTATTTGAAAATCTGGAATCTGAGGGTGCAAAAAAATCTAAAGGGTCACATATAAGACCATTGAAAAGGCCGATAAACCCCTCAGGATGTAAAAATGTCAAAAAGGACCACAAGAACACTGACTCTGTTGTTCACTCAGTTATGTGTCAAAATACAGCGTGTCATAGTAAATATTTTGTCTGAATATCTTGCCTGAATTTATGAGCACAGTTTGCTCTAAAATGGAAGCCAACTCAGCAGCTGATGTAACTAAATTCTCCCTGTATATTAACACTTTCAACTACTCTACAACCCTCACAATCCTCCACTTTCACAACTACTCTGACACCAAGCAGCTTCTCTGCTAATCAAACTGAGAGCAAAGTGGAGAAGAACCAAACACAAACCACAGCGGGCCAGAAATCTGCACAATTCTACACTTTCACAGACAAAATGCTGCAAGCCATTTGACACTGTCACAGAAGGTTTCGGCTGTAATGTACTGAAACAATGCAACAGGAATATACTTATTCACAAGATGATGTCAAAGAAACATATGAGGAAATTAAACGAATAATGCAGGCCCAGACGAAATCTATATACTTTCTTTGTTTCTTTTTTTTGCACTGATTTTGAGGGAAAAAGAGCAGTAGTACATGTAAAAGTTGGGGGCTAGGCTAAGTGACATTCAAATCCTCAGGACTGTTAATCAGATAGCAGCTGTAATTTGAGAAACCACAGCTGAACACCTGACAGCATGTAGAGAAGCGAAATTATGCATGTGAACTTCCTTATTCATATGGCCTTTCCCTACAAGGTGCACAAACACGTCAGCTTTTTGAAATCTCGGTTTCTCCTACATGCAATCTAATTGATTTACTCCTTTAAACATGTGTCAGGTCTCTGTCGTGTAGCCATCCATCACAGTGCAGCAGCAGCTGAGGCTCAAGGAGTCGTGATGCAGCTCTGCCGGGCCACAGGGGGTCTTAGTGTCAGCACCTGCAGTCGGGCAGAGAGAGCTGAGAAACCAGTTAGTCTCTTGGACCGGTTTTGTGAGCCTTCTTTAACTCGACTGGAATCACCCTGCTTCAAACCTCTCTGGCTAATCTGGCACACAAATCCAGTTTGGTTTTCAAATCCGATCTTTAGGACTGAACCACTGTATATCCGTATACAGTGTTGTCAAAATCCAAAGTATCAATACGAAGGTGTGGTCACATTTTCCACTGATTGGCGAAATTTCAAAAGGGAAATCCAGTAATTCCAAAAGAAATCCATGCAATCAAGAGATTTGTGTGAGGGCGGAAAAAGTTCACCACACGGATTTCGCTCAAGTTCAAGTTGGTCGGGTCGGGATTTTACCATGCTGACCAACAGAAAGCTTCTTGGTTTGAAACTGACTTCTGTGCGAGCAGTGCTTAATACATCTTTACAGTATTGACTATGGATAATAGACCTTTTTTGAACACTAATTTCGCTAATGTGACCACACCTTAAGACATTCCAAAATAATAGATTTTAATCAGATTTCATATTGATTTGAAATTAATTGGATTTGTAAAATTTGGATTTGATGTGTTGTTTTGCTATTCAGACTACAAAAAGCGAACAGATCTGAGTCAGATACAGAACTAGGATCTAGGTTTTGTCAATGGTCTTGTGGCAATTCATAACTATTTTACATTTTGCTAAACTAGAATTCACTAAACTAGAATAATTCAATAAACTAGAATTCATATGAATTTGTACTCATTATACAACCTACTCATGCCCCACTAAGTTTAGGTTTAAGTATAGGTTCATACTTATTTTATTTGTTTTTTTAACTACAAATCACACATTTTCATAAGAATTACATCATACAAATTCATAAGAAATTTCAACTTCTAAAAATAATTGTTTTCTTGTGAAACTGGGTTGCAATTTATTTGGTTAGCATGGCCCTAGCCCCTATTAGATGTTGTAACTAGACCATCCGGTTGCAAAAAATTGTCTCAAATATTTCATTATATTAAAATATAATGAAAACTTGTTTTTAAGGGTGCTTTAAAGAGTTACATTTATTTTATATTTATATGTTTCCCTGTCCATAGAACGATTAGTCAGGTAACAGCTCAAAACACCAGCAAAACTGCACACCTGTGCACCACATCACATACTTCCGGGGGTCTTGCGTCATCCAAGCAACTGCCATTGAGATGAATGGGAATGCTTATGGAGAAGCCATACTGTATAGGAATCTCAGATAGCAAAAACACACAGGGATATGCACATTTACTCTTCACTGTACACATAAAGACAGGTGGTCATCTGTCACACATCATTACTAAGTTCCTAGATATATCAAAGTGAAATGGAGACACTAAGAGAGTGGAAAACGCCAATAAAGAGGTAAATTGGGGGTGAGAAACACTGGATTGGTGTCAGTCAGCAGAAGCTCTGCAGAGTGAAGCCCTGAATCAACAACATCTGTGACATGTAATTACAAGCAACATGATGATCACACACACAAAGCAATGTTGTGAGAGCAACAACCGATCGATCAATACATATTGATTATTCCACCTTTGCTTGTTTTAACTGCATCACATGCCAACAATACAAATGTCTACATCCACAGAGGAAGTCATCACACAAAATGATCACATATATGACTTTCTACTTGATTTTAAAAATGTATTTGAAATTTTCAATTGGTTTTATGATACATTGCAACTTCTAAATACCATGCATAATAAGCTTCAAACTACTATAGCTGAAGGTTTAAGGGATGGACTGTTAAATTAGCAGATCATCTGAAGTCTTTTTGTAGAGTTTGAAGAGCATTCCAAATGCACACATTCAAGTTAATTTTAGTATATTTAATCATTTATTTTGTATATAATTTCAGTTTTCAACATTTTTACCTCATAATAGATAACATAAATGCATTCTCACCTCTATAGCAAACTGTTAACCAGAGCAGTTCAAGAAACTGTCCACCAAATTCACAAACATCCAAGCCCAACATTGTGAGTAAGCTCTTTTCCACAAGGTTTCCCCCAAAAAAATTACCCCCAAAAAATTCAAGAAAGCACACGTCCTGTGGTACAGAAAAAAATGTGTCTAAAACACATTAAAAAAAGAATTCACAGCAGCATCCCTCCTACCGTCACACACAAAAAAACAAGATACAGAATCACTGGGTGTGGGTTGGCTAGAGAGAGAGAGAGAGCGCATGAGAGAGGGAAGAGAGAGATAGTAGGGAGACAGAACGTGGGAGATGGAGAAAGAAAGTAAGGGAGTGTACGAATGCACAAACGATCTGTGTGTAATCCGTGGCTGAAGTGTTGGCAATGAGGCAGTAATGTGGGAACAGTATTCCAGTCTGCAGATGCTATTGATTCCACCGCCATGAGAAGCAAACCCTCCGCCTCAGTTCAGCACGCCTCCCAACCCCATCACTCATTAGACAGGAGACTGCGATGATCTCATCCTCTTCCTCACATACATACACACACAAACACACACACGGTTCCTTTCCCCCCTCCGTTCTCTTTATTCCTTGTTCTATTTCTTCTTCACATTCCGGCTCTCCAGAGACGCTTATTATTCTTACCATCCCCCGTTTTATATCAACTATTATATTGTTTCCCCTTTTATCTCCCCCTTCTCTCTCTCTCCCTCTTTCTCTCTCTTTCCTTCAGGAGCAACATGCTGGGCAGACTGTTTTTTTCCCCTCCAGTCGAAGATGACTTTCTATCAGTTTGCAGTTCTCCAGCATGTTGCCCTGTCATCTCTCTCAGGGGTCATCAACCTGTCGGAGGTTACACTGGGCGTGCCGCTGCACTCCACGCGGCACTGAATCTCTACCATTGGTAGCGTCTTGCTGAGTTGTGCTGCAGTGCATTGCTAAACCCATTTTCAAGAGACTTGTAAGGACAGAGTTTATGTGCGCCGACCCATTACAGCATTTCACTGCATGTCTGGAGCAAAGCTACGGAACAAACAGCACATGATCTGATGTGTCAACTATAGGTAAAGAGACAATGGATTGCATCAGAGGCAGCATGAATACTTAGTATAATGAAGCAATGAGCCATGAAGGCCGTGTGCTAGTGATTTTTCCAAGTGCAAAGGATGTTCTTAGGGATGATGCTAAGTGAAACACCCTTAACTGTTGTAAAATCACTGTAACAAACAGTTTTGTGTGGGTTTATTATTATTAGTGAACTCCGAAAACAGCAATATGATAAAAGATACCAAGGTTTAAAAAGTTTGATTTAAGGCTCATTCACATCAATGATGATACCTATAACGATAACGAGAAATAAAAAGTTTTAATAATCGTTCGAATTCTTTGAGAATAAGGAAGTGTACACCACCACTATAATAATAACGAAACAGTTGGAATCACTCTCAAAACTATTTTTTCCATCTGATGAACAATAAAAACTTTGACAACCAATCAGAATCCAATTCTACCCCTTAGCCCTTCCCCTTTCCCCTACCCCTCCGTTTCGCGCGTTCACGTGAAGGGGTAGGGGTGTCTCGATTCTCTTTTGGTTGGAGGGGTAGGGGTAGGGGAAGGGCCAGACAGACCACACTTCAAACGAAGGGGTACTTCAGTACTTTGATGTTTATGTGGGGGGAGGATTACCTCTGGAAGTTTACTCTGACCATAACCCGTTAACTTTTTTGCATTCCTTACAGTCCCCAAGTCAGCGGTTAATGCGTTGGATTCTATTTTTGCAGCCTTACAGCTTGACTATAAAACACATCAAAGGAGCTGAGAATGTAGTGGCAGATGCATTATCTCGTGTACCTGACCCTTATGAATAGTGTACTGTTGTGTTGGAACGGTTTCTGTTTTTCCTTTGCTCTCTCTGCCGTCTTAAATTGCTTTCAGGATCCAGATTGCTGGGGGTATGGAGGTAGCTTGGGAAAACTGACGTGACTGTGAGAACACAATAACACAAGGATACTGAAGGTGGATTGATGCCATGGAAAAAAAAAAAAAAAGGAAAGTAGTTTTTGATTAGTTTCACTTTTGATTTTGTTTGGGGTTTTAAGGATCTTTTATTGGATGCAGGATTTTTTTTAGGGGGAGTGTGTGACGTCTTGGTGAGTTACTCTGTGTTTATTCCCAAGTCACAGGTGATTGGCTGTCTGCAGGTGATTGGATGACGTGGTGCTGCACCTGGACTAAATCAACTGGTCTTAAAAGGGACTTGCAGGAACAATGAGAGGAGAGAGGAATAGTTGTTTGTTGGCGTTGGTGCATGAGTCTGCCAGAGAACTCACGGGACGTAGAGGTTATGGGAGTTCGCCGTTGCA
>NW_015629044.1:880816-888276 GCF_001515625.1 Sinocyclocheilus rhinocerous
GCTGAGGCGCACAGGGGAGATGATCATCTGCAACACAAACAGGGGGTAGTGCAGCCTGATGTGTGCAACCCACTCGACAAGGGAAACCACCACCGCTGAAGCGCCATACAACCAACACCAAGAGCTCCAAAGAGCGTGCTGAACTCGTTCAGTCTTCTCTCAGTAGAGTAGTCAGGAGCAAAACTATGTGATCGCTCGGCTCCGAAGCGAAAAGCTGAGTATGCGTTGCACCTGCTGCCTAGTGTGACGTCTTAGTGAGTTACTCTGTGTTTATTCCCAAGTCACAGGTGATTGGCTGTCTGCAGGTGATTGGCTGACGTGGCGCTGCACCTGGATTAAATCAACTGGTCTTAAAAAGGACTTGCAGGAACCATGAGGAGAGAGGAATAGTTGTTTGGCGTTGGTGCATGAGTCTGCCAGAGAACTCACGGTACGTAGAGGTTATGGGAGTTCGCTGTTGCATTGGAGAAGTTTCTGCCTTGATTCATCTCCCTCTAAATTGGACGTTTGGTTTTGAGTTTTGTTATTGATGTTTGCTTGGACTGATGTCATTGGTATACCTTACAGATACTTCCTGACATACTGACTTTCATTTACACTGACTACATTACATGTTTATTTTACTTTGTAAATAAATTTATTGTGTTAAGCAGTGGTTGTGTGCGGCGTCTCCCTGGCTTTTGTTGCGATCTGAGAATAGTAATCGTAACAAATGGTTATTTGTTACGATTACTATTCTCACGATTACTATTCTCATTCTACATGTAATGTAGTCAGTGTAAATGAAAGTCAGTATGTCAGGAAGTATCTGTAAGGTATACCAATGACATCAGTCCAAGCAAACATCAATAACAAAACTCAAAACCAAACGTCCAATTTAGAGGGAGATGAATCAAGGCAGAAACTTCTCCAATGCAACGGCGAACTCCCATAACCTCTACGTCCCGTGAGTTCGACGTCATATCATTATAGACTGCACAATAGTGCCACAACATATGTTCATGTCTGATCAGGGCGATAACTACCATAGACATTGAGGGGGGCTAGTCCCCCTAATAATTATAAATCGCTAAACCCTTTTCTCAAATATCGCCAATTCGAGAGAGAGAGAGAGAGAGAGATGAAAGTTGCAGGGGGGCATCAGGTGAGCAAGCTAGTGAAACGTTGCACGCGCAAAAGAGAAGGTCTGCACACATCCAAAAACGTATTTTAAATGCAAAATTGATTTCCGTGCGCTCGAAAGACTTTTCGCAATCTTTCTTTGCAGATCGCGCGCGTGCAAAATGCACTTTTGTGTGCTCAAAATATGATCTTTCGCGCGCAGAATTGTGGCAGAAATGTAAGCCCATAAAAAACCGCCATAAAGTCTTGAGACATGTTTTTTAAAAGTTGAACTTACATTAATTTTACATGGCTTTCTAAACATGCCGCTCTCTTGTGCGAGACGCGAGGGCAACGCTGATAGATGCCCCGCTAGAAAATGTGATAAATATGCGTTGTGTGCAGTTTTTGGCTCAATAATATAAAATGTGCGGCTATTATTGTGGCTCATCCAGTCAGAATGTCTATCCATTTTATAAATTAGGTTTACTTTGCGCAAAGGTGACATTACATGTACTTATAAAAATCATAATCATTGAACATGCTCAGAAGTTAAGTGTTAGTTTATGCGCACAGCCAAAGAAAACTAGACATGTACAGATTGACATGTCAGTGGAGCAGACGAAGGGGGACAAGAGACTGAAGTGTCAAAGCAAAAGCAAAAATATAATGCAACCATCTTGAAAACTACAGCATGCAACCCCCAAAGGTCATTTTAAAATTCCAGAATTTTAGTTTAATTCGCACATTTAAACAATGACAAAGAGAAGTAGCACTAGGATGGGAAGAGCCCCTCTAGTACCTCCCAAAACAGCACTTATAATTAAAAGAATTCAATGAGAAACTTTGCGTTCATTCTAAAATCTCTGACTCTTGACTGAAAACATTTGCATTTTTGAAATCTATGCAGAATGTGTGACTCTGAACTTGCAGTGGCACATTTGAGATTAAAAGGTCGTTGTTTCTCAATTTAGCATAAGCCTCTTGCTCTCAATTTAAACTGATTTAAATTAGATTTTAAAGAGACTTCATTTGAGTTTATTCTTTTCAACTGTTTAGGCTTCACACTGCAGTCTACTAGCACAATATGGGAGTTGGGTTCAAACTGACTTGACGGTTGTTCACATCAAGCAGCTCTGAAAAGGAATTTGACAGATTACACAACAGATCCATCAAACTACACTAAGCTGAGAGCACAAGTCTGCTGCTATCTGACAACTGGGTTAGGGTTAGGGTCAACACACTTTTTTGATGTGTTGACTGCCCCTGTCAACACATCAAAAAAGTTCTTGAGGGGCTGCCTCAACTTACTAGGAGGAAAAAAAAAAGAAAAAAAATCTGAAACGACTAATCAAGAACTCATGCATGCATACAAAATAAGATCTCTTTGCTTATGATCTGCATGACTGGAAACTGTTGCACAAACAGGAAGTAGCACGAGTAGGCTTCTCATTTCAACCACATTTGGTGTAGATCAGTGACACGCTCTAAGCAATATGGAGCTTGTCACATATTGTCTGAATGTGCTCACAAATTGGGTCTGAAAGTCAAATAAATGTAAACAACCATATAAACACAGAAGCACATCGGCGTAGTTCTGAACAGTTCCTCTTGAGGCTTGTTCTGAATCCAGCAGCTCTGTTCTACTCCGGAAGTTCTGCGCAAGCCTAGGCCTGAACAACAAACACCCCAAGAAGGAAGTGAAAGGGCTATCTTGATCAATAGACAGAGATCATGTTTATCGAAGTCTGCCAGTTAATACACAGAGCTTCCCATTTACGGATCTGTCAGACATTGTGATATTTTTGGCTGCTTCTCAAGTGACTGGATTGAAGGCTGCAGAAACTCTTGTTTATTTGTGTGGAAAAAAGGGTTAGCTCTTCAGATAGAACGAAAAGTACTAAAAAATACCTACAGAGTTTTCATTGCTACAAAAATCATTTTCACGCTACCTTTTATAGGCTATTTATCAGCTCAGTGACGCACCATGACGTATGTCATCTACTGCATTCATTAATACGAGGTTAAAAAGCACTGTGAGAATTTTCCACTCATTTGAAAAAAATGAGCTTTCAGAAAAAAGCACTTCATATCCGAATTCTCTTGAGGCTGCAATAGAATTGCAACAGAATTTATCGAGCTGATGAAAGCATACCAGTTTGGCTATAAAGACACTCAACATCACCATCATAATATTAAAACACCAGCATAGAGACCAGAGAACAGTGATTCACCAGCACTTTAAATCAATTTTCTTATCCATGCACAAGTAAAAATTACTCATATTTTAATAGTCAAATGCCAAAATGAGACATTTATGACAATTTAATTGCAAATATTTTATTATTTTAATGTTCTTTTTTATGCACAGCTTTCTGGAATACTTGGTTGTGATTGGTCAATTGCAACTTTCAGCACTCAAATATTTATGAATAATGACCACAAGCTAATGTTTTATGTCCATGCAGTATAATAAGTAGGATAATGTACAACCAATTGCTTATAATTCCAAAATATTTTTTGTGATAATTTCAGAACATCTGTACATTGTCCCTTAAAGGGTTAGTTCACCCCAAAATGAAAATTCTGTCATTAATTACTCACCCTCAGGTCGTTCAAAACCTGTAAGACCTTTGTTCATCTTCGGAACACAACTTAAGATATTTTTGATGGAATCTGAGAGCTCTCTGACCCTCTGTTTACATTAGGGGGGAAAGCGCGCGCATTAACGTAATCGGCGTAATCAGCGTGGTTTACACTTAGGGTAAAACTTGCATATGCATTGTGATACTCTCCAAAATGGCAGAAGACAGTAACTCGGGGGAGAAGAATTGTTGAATAAAGTCGTCATTTTTATTTTCTTTGCGCACAAAAAGTATTCTCGTAGCTTCGCAAAATTGAAGTTGAGCCACTGATGTCACATGAACTGTTTTACCGATGTCCTTGCTTCGTTTCTGTCTGGGAACATTTCAGTTGCGTTGCTGTCTATGGAGGGTCAGAGAGCTCTCAGATTCCATCATAAATATCTTAATTTGTGTTCCGAAGATGAATGAAGGTCTTACGGGTTTTGAACGACATGAGGGTGAGTAATTATTGACAGAATTTTCATTTTGGGGTGAACTAACCCTTTAAACAGCAATATGGATTTGTTCATTATGCTCAATTGTATTACCATATATTCATATTTGTACTTATAGAGTGATAAAGGATGTCAGTAAGGGTCTGTGGTGTCACAGGAGCCAGTCAGAACAGGATCTCAGTTTAGTCTTTTCGTTACAAGAGGATGTGGTTGCCTACGACTTTACCAAAAAAGTACATTGAACGTGAAAGGATGGCTAATACTGTCTTTGTGGCAGTTTATTAATGAAATTATCATCAAAGCCAGATATTAACAGTATACTGTAGCACATATTCCTGTCAAATTAAGAATAAAATTGTATAATATTTGTGTGAATTGAAATCTTGAGAATAAATCAGAGAAATCTGCAAGTTACTCCAAACCTCTAGTTCAGTGTTCCCGTTTGAGAAAGGCAATCAGAAAATGCAAATCATAAAGATCACATATTCCTTACATCCTAAAAAACCGTTTGACTCTGTAAAAATTAAAATCAGCATGCATGCATTTTTGTATTGTTTACATCTTTGCATCACTTCTTTGCTGCGAAACAAGCTGTTTCTAACACGGCAAACAAAGTTAGAGAGTAACTAAAGTGATAAAGTAAAGTAAAAGTGTCTTACCGCCTAGTCTCGTTTTGCAGAAATGTAGATGCGGATGTTCAACAGTGTTCAGATCATGTGTGTACCAGGAAATCGAGTTTACCAATCACAACTCAACGCCTCACAGTATAACACACAGCTGCTCAGGCTAGCACCAGCCAAGTGTACTTACAATTGTTTTACGGATTTGTAAATATCTCCAATTATGTTTGTAGCTATTTGCAAATGAATGTCACATTATTATTAATGGAAAAAATTATGTAGGCCTATATAAAATATAAATATAACAGAGATCAAGTAACAAAGGACAGGCATGAGGACAGTAATATCTGTTGTTGCACGTGTGCTGCAAAGCAAACAACTGCAACGTTAGTATCGTCAATCTGATATTGCGTAATCAAACACATTTATCAAACTTTTTTAAAAAGAAAAAAAATCCGATGTACAACTGTGTCGTATCACGCGTGCCAGGATATTAATGCCTGGCTGCAAACTCTTAAACTGAAGAAAGACCGAGCAGTGTCAGTGCAGCCCTGTGCTTTCTCCACATTCCAGTGTGCAGCGTCTTAGCAGATATCTGCAGCACTATCCATGAGCTCCTAAACATGCCTTCTGCACAAACTCATCTGCTAAAACATATGACACAATCTTTGTCTCAACATGTCTGTGAATTCCTCGACGTGCTTTTCGACGTTTCTTATGTAAAACAATGCCTGCTGCAAACACCTGCGCTCTTTCTCCTGGTTTAGTAACGTACGTGCTTCAAATCGTAAAACGACGTTTATTGTTAAATGTTGCTTAAATGCAATTTTATAAAATTAATAAATATATTAATATAAGCCTAATAGATCTACACTGTTAAATGTGAAGTTATAAATTATTAATGCAAATTATGATAAAACTTGGCCTATGTAAATTTGTGACGCCCTTTGTGAGATGTTGTCATACATCTAACACATTAAATCTGGACAAAATCAGTCAGTTATTGTATTAGATTTTGTTTCAGTCATATGCCCAGTATAGTAGCATTCGTTTTGTGTTTGTATGGTAACATTTGTTCATTTTTATGCACTCTGCATAAGATAGATAGATAGATAGATAGATAGATAGATAGATAATTTCTTTGTTTCCATGGATTGATCCTGGTATTCCTGGAGTTGCATTACAGCAGAGCAGGGATGAAGGCAGTTGAGAAATACTGAAGAGTAGTTTAGCCCTAGGCCACAGCTTTTATCACTCAGCCATAGGCTACCTGTTTTTTCCTCCAGAAAAAGAATATGCTATACCACTGGTTCTCAAACTCTTTGATTCCAAGGACCCCCATTGTCTAAGACAATATTCAAAGCCCTTTAGCACAATCCAGCTGTGTTGTTGCAGTGATCAAAATTGTCTAAGTGAGACCTCAGATGTGTTGTTTCACCAGAGTGAGAAATATGATGTCCGTTTACCTGGTATAGATCTTGATTTTAGTTTGAAGCATTTTAATTAAGTTAGATTTAATATAAAAGTAGTCTTGTGAATTTGCCCTGGTTGAGAACCAATGTTTTACTGATTATCAGACTAGTTTATTGTGGCAGCTTTTATTAAGAATCTTAGTACCCCCTTCTGTTTAAAAATTGAATTACATTTCCCCCACCCTGCTCTGCAGTGTTTAAATGGGTCCTATTATGCTTTTTCACTTTTTGAATTTTAGTCAGTGTGTAGTGTGTATGTTTGGGCATAAAAAAGATCTTCAAACTTACAAATCTCAAAGTCCCCTCCGAAGGGAGATATTTCGTTTTTTTAAAAATCCCTTTTCAAGAACTACAACGAACGGCTTGTTTTGACTACAGCTTTGTTTTCCAGGTTTTGTGATATCACAAAGCGGTCCATTAGAATATCATTAAAATAATTCCCGCCTACGGAAATTCGAGTGGTTGGGGGGTGGGGAGGGGCAAGGTCGTGGTTAGAACGCTTGGTTGAGTGCATCAGACAAGACAACGACGAATAATTACTGCTGTAGTGTCAAGTTTTCGCAAGTTATTACACATGCACCTGAATAATTATGTAAATACATATGTTACAATTATGAAAAAGTTTTTATAATAAATTGCTGACAGTACAATACTGGACAATGATGTAATCTGCAGAATTTACACTTCAATTATGAGACTACAGTGTTTCCCATACATTGAGTGCGGGTGTTTTTATATCACTGTATTTCTGAAGGAAACCGACTGTCTTCAGAAAATTGGAAAGAGATTCTTGTGTTCTAAGCCATCTATTTATATAGAGCAGTTTACTCCTCTAAGGCGGACACAATGAGTTTTCCGATATGTGTGGATGTATGTTACACAGACTCATGAGGAAACAGGTAGGAAGACCGTTTTGCGGCCTTTATCTATTGTTGTATCCGTGATATCTGTTTGTGAGTAAATTGCGCTCTGGGCTGCTCTCTTTCTGAGGAAGAAGAGATGTTCGTTCAACCACTGCTGTTCCAGTTCTGCGGTTGCCGAGGCGCCGCACAAGCGCGACGCTTGGGGTGACGGCGAGTGCACAGAGAGTGAGAGAACGGAATTAATCCCCTTCTCTCTGGCTCTCTTCCCCAGACCGCGTGCGTTCATCAGAAGAGCGCCTCGTGAGTCAGGTGGGTAGTCACATCT
>NW_015629044.1:888408-889435 GCF_001515625.1 Sinocyclocheilus rhinocerous
AGCTACCAAGCATTAGTTTGCCCGACTAATTACTATTTCTTTCAGCTCCGCTGCTGCTTTGAGCTGAAACAAATAAATTGAAGAGCTCACTGTTTCATTGTATTTCTTATAGCAAGCTATAACAGTGAGCAGGCGGGTTTTCCCCTCTCTCTCCGTCTATGTTACCTGCTGCGCTGTACTAATGCAGACACGTTCATACGATTTGGCGCTTATGCTTCCAACTCTTGTTTGTGTACAGTTTTTAGACGCAGACTCTGAGGAGTCCTGCAGCAGAAGTTATTTGTGCACTATGTTTTTGGCGCTTCCAGCTACCAAGCATTAGTTGCCCGACTACTTCTCTCAGCTCCGCTGCTGCTTTGAGCTGAAACAAATAAGTTGAAGAGCTCACTGTTTCATTGTATTTCTTATAGCAAGCTATAACAGTGAGCTGGCGATTTCCCCCCTCTCTCTAACGTCACCTGCTGCGCTGCACTGACGCAGTCACGTTCATTTGATTTGGCGCTTATGCGTCCAACTCTTGTTCGTGTACTTTTTAGACGCAGACTCCGAGGAGTCCGGCAGCAGATATTTTGTTGTGCACCATGGTCTTGGCGCTTCATGCTACCGAGCGTTGGTCTGCCCGAGTAATATAATATTTCTTTCAGTTCTGCTGCTGTGTTGAGCTGAAACATTAAGTGGCAAGCTGTTTTAACATTTAATGCTATATGGCTCAGGTTGTAGAGTAGACGGGTCGGCTTTTCTCTCTCTCTCTCTCTCTACTTCTGCACTGCACTAATGCAGGCACGTGCATTTTAATTGGTGCTTACGTTTCCAGCTCTTATTTCGTGTACTGCTTTTAGGCACATACTCTAGGAGTCCTGCAGCGAATGTTTGTCATGCATTATGGTCTTAGCGCTTCATGCTACCAAGCCTTAATCTGCCCGGCTGTTAATTTTTCTTTCAGCTCCGCTGATGCTTTGAGCTGGAACAAATCAGTGGGCACGCTCACATATCTAGAGTAAATTCCTATGGCAAGCTGTTTTACACC
>NW_015629044.1:889637-890644 GCF_001515625.1 Sinocyclocheilus rhinocerous
GGGCATGATTTGGACATCCCCATCAGGATTTTTGGAACTAATGGGTGTGACCCCTGAGCAGAGTTGAAATGTGTTCCGGTCTCTTGGCAAAGATTACCGACACTATTCTTAATACTAGAGCTCCCTCCACGAGACGCTGTATGCCCTTAAGTGGACACAACTTCATGCTACCAAACACTAGTCTGCCCGGCTAATAATAATTATTCTTTCAGCTCCACTGCTGTTTTGAGCTGGAACAAATATTGGACTCTGTGCTATGAGCTTGCTCTGTAGAGTTTTGCAACAACCATTTGTCGTGCAACATGGTTTTTGGCACTTCAGGCTACCAACACTATTTGCATAACTAATCATTATTCTTCTCATCCCAACTGAGATGCACTGAGCTGAGCTACTGTGTGAATGAGTTCACGTGTAAGAGTATCTTTTATGGAGGGCCTTAAGAGTATCTCTTATGGCAAGCTATTAATGCTCACCATGGTCAGCCTACTTCATGTGATTGATGTCTCGCCCCCTGTGCAGGTTGGTGAGATGTGTTCTTCTTTGGACGCAGACCAGGTTCCTGTCGATCAGAGCAGTTCATGTCCTGGGTCACCTGAACTCAGGAGTGGACTTACTCTTGAGACAGAGTTTGGAGGCTGGAGAATGGAGATTGCACCCTCAGGTGGTGAGTCTCATATGGCAGAGGTTTGGTCGAGCGGAAGTGGACTTGTTTGCTAAAAAATAGAGCATGCGCATTGCCTGCTTTGGTTTCCTTGTTTCCTCCGTCGCCTCTGGGTGTGGACGCTCTAGCCCAAGAATGGCCCAGGACCAGTCTTATGCCTTCCAGTCGACCCGTTTGCTCCCAAACGATTCTGCTCAGTGTAAGGTTGGTCAGAGTGAACGTCTGTTGTTGGTGGTGGCGTTTTGGCCCACACATACGTGGTTCTCAAATTGGTCAGTCTGTTAGCCGACCCCCTTGGGAGGTTCCCCTCAGATACGACCTGCTGACTCAGGTTCGGGGCATGATT
>NW_015629044.1:890680-890981 GCF_001515625.1 Sinocyclocheilus rhinocerous
ATGTCTTGCCATATCCGTGCGTGCAAAGGTTCTGCGCGATCCTCTTGTTTAATATTCTCTGAATCCGGCTCAAATTGATATGGCCATCCTTAACTAAACCGGAGTAGACGGAACTTGCTGCTTTCGCAAGGGGCGGGGCAGTACTGAAACACCGTCTAAGCTGTTCGCCAATTACAACGCACTGGGACAGCTAACCAATCACATCACATTTCATTTTTCGGAAGGCGGGCCTTCATCAACCCCGAAACTAATCGAGCCGTTTGTGCCAGGCTGGGGAGAAAGGTATTGTAATAATGTAAAT
>NW_015629044.1:891046-894401 GCF_001515625.1 Sinocyclocheilus rhinocerous
TCTAAGCTGTTCGCCAATCACAACGCACTGGGACAGCTAACCAATCACATCACATTTTGTTTTTCGGAAGGCGGGCCTTCATCAAACCCGAAACTAATCGAGCCGTTTGTGCCATGAGAGGGCGAAAGGTATTGTAATAATGTAAATTATGTAAAAAATAATGCGTTTTTCGAAGCACCAAGCATGAGAGCATGTTCTAGTACACCCCCAAAACAAATTAAAGACATTGTAAAAGAGCATAATAGGACCCCTTTAATATCTGCTTGTATCACTTTATCTTTTTTTTATAACGTTGTTTATGTGTATTTATATCTGCTGACTGCTGCTAATAATAATAATAACTGTTACTCTCTTAAGTCAACACTAACTATCTAACACAGAAATACAATCAGGCACTGATTACGCATTCTCACTTTTATGCCATTAGAAGACTCTGCAGATCTCTGAACTACACTTTAGGAGCTCCATGAGATTATAGTCAATCCACACCTGCGGGGAATGGTGGGTAATTCAGAGTGCAGTTAACTTTCAAAGAGACCCAGAGCACGCTGTGAACGGGAGATTGAGGACTTTGAGCTTTTTAAAGGTTTTTTTGAGCTTTAAAAGTCAGTCCTTTTTATTGTTGTACCACTTCATATGTAATCCGTAAAGGCTGCCTGATGATATTTTACCTGTTGGCCTGAATTCCTCTTCTTTTTGAAAAAGCAGGTGTTGAACATGTCACTCATATCCCAGTTCTACATTTGACATCTGTCTCTGTGTGACATGATCTTCTTAATGGTGCTCAAACCTCCAACATCAGTCACAATCTTTATGTCAGAGACTTAACTTTAAGTACATTAGTGTGTAACGTAGCTCATGCCATGCTGAACGTCAGCAACCCTGGTCCATATGAAGTGCAGATAATACTGTTGTCTTTTTCACTTCGATGTTGACATGCTGTGTGTTAAATACTGCAGGGATTCAATCACCATTTCAAAATTAATACGTTTTTATTTTTATATTTGTTTGTTTAGATAGATAGATTTGCATGTATAAGCTCCTTGCATAGGAGCTTATACCACCATCCAAGGGTAGGTCTAATGTCATTATCAAAGTTGTTGACCACATAAGATTTTGTCTTCATTCATTTCCTCTGCAGAAGCCATGAATGAAACATACGTTCTATCTAATCCATGACAGACTCTCCAGGTGTACTGAAGTAAAGATTTCTCAATGAAGGCCAGTTTGTGTTTTCAGAATCCAGTGAGTGATCTTGGGCTTTTACCTGAGTTAACCTGCAACACATTGCTGCTATGTCAATGTGCCAATCTGTCAGGCTTTGTTGTTGACCCATTGACGCAAACATAGGCCAGCCTCACTGTATTTAAGCCGGCTTTCCTCAACTGCAAGGAGAGATATTGACGTTGAACAAGAAGTCGTCTACATACACTAGAGCCCACAAGAACCTGACTTTTGGAAAAATCTGATAGAGACATTGTACGGGATGAGCTCGGGAAATAGCGATAAGAGTGGTAGGACCAACAACATCCAGAAGAGGACCACCTAAATTCAAACAGAGAATGACAAGACAATTTAAAAGCAAACCTCCCAAGAAGTGAGTCAAAGGGTGAGTAGACGACATTTAAATCTGATTGATCTCTCTATATCAGGGGTGTCAAACTCAATTCCTGGAGGGCCGGAGCCCTGTAGAATTTTATTCCAACACAAATACCATGTAGTTTTCAGATAAGCCTGAAGGACTTGATTAGTTGGATCAGGTATGTTTAATTAGGGTTGATTCTAAACTCTGCAGGGTTCCGGCCCTCCAGGAATTGAGTTTGACACCCCTGCTCTATACACTTTTAAAAACAAAGGTAAAAGTAAAGGCATCTTTGGTTCCATGAAGAACCTTTAACATCGATGAAAACTTTCCATTCCACAAAAGGTTCTTTATAGTGGAAAAAGGTTCTTTAGATTTTTTAAATGTTCTTCACATTAAGAGAAAAATGGTTCTTTTAAGAACTGTTCACTGAAAGGTTCTTTGGGGAACCAAAAATGGTTCTTCTATTGTGAACCCCTCTTTTGGAATCTTTATTTTTAAGAGTATGTTAGGAAATAAACTTAATTTTTTTATCAATTTCTTCTCTTCTTTAATTAGATTTGGAGATGAGATCCCAGGAATGGACGGTCTTGGCACTGGTGAGAACAACCCTTGGAACATTGCTTATGTAGTGATCAAATACTGTGTTGTGTTATATGCTAAACCTATTACTCTTGCAAACTGATTTTTCTCATTGTCTGGCTCATTGCTGTTCTTCATCTGCCAACAACTTTCATGCACAGACATCACCGTGGTGTGTCCGTGGGAAGCCTTTAGCCAACTGGAGTTGCACGAACTCGCCCAGTATGGTATTATTTGAAACGGACGACAGGAAGATGTGCCACCTGGACTTGTTTAGTGGATTAGACTAGCTCCACCTCTGGATCCCCAAATGAGGGATGCTGCAAACTGACACTTGCGCCATTGCCTTGATACTCTGCAACAGTTGAGTTGTATAGACGCCAACCCACCAGCCTATGAATGAACAATACATATAGGCCTAATGTAGTGATTATTGAGATGCAGGAGATACAGGATGATAGAAAGTTGTAGAATGTGGAACAATGTGGGATTTGATTTATCTGTTTGGGTTCTTTTCTACAGCACATAACCAAAATACTTATTTTCAATATATATTTTATTTGTGTTATATTTTGACTTTTTTAGCAGATGTACTCTGAGAGGAGAGGCCTTGTTAGCTGTTTAAAGGGGTCATATGATGCAATTTCAATTTTTCCTTTCTCTTTGGAGTGTTACAAGCTCTTGGTGCATAAAGAAGATCTGTAAAGTTGCAAAGACTAAAGTCTCAAATCCAAAGAGATATTCTTTATAAAAGTTAAGAGTCAACCACGCCTACCTAAAATGGCTCGTTCTAACACACCCCCACATGTCTACGTCACGATGTGGGAAGATTTGCATAACGCCGCCCAAATGTTCACGCAAAGAAAGGCGTAACTTTTATTCTCGCTGTAGTATTGTTGTTGCCGCCGCCGCCATGTCGTGAAGGCGCTGTGTGTTTCGTTGTGAAAGCGAAACTACTTTGCTTGGCCTTCCAAAAGAGGACGATATCCAAAAGAGAAGCGATATCCGCTTCGTCATGCCTGGAGCTGATCCCTGCTGGTCGCTGAGGAAATACATCAACATCGCGCTGTGCATCGCCGGATCGGCTTTCACCGTGGACGAAGCGGAGTCCAGCCCGGAGCCGTCACATGTCCTTCCGGACGCTCCGTCGTTGAAATCGCCGGCCGCGCCGTTCTCAAGCCCACCGGCCTC
>NW_015629044.1:895359-901784 GCF_001515625.1 Sinocyclocheilus rhinocerous
GCAACGCGTAAAAAGACAGTGTAAGTCATTATAATCCGTAATTATGTCCCTACTGGATGCAACAAATGCCTCGTTTGTAATGGGTTTTAATGTTTATGTCTCGTCGCTCCGGCCGGACACGGTATGTGAGGGGCGTAACATTTCCGTCACACGCTTGAGGTATTCGGCCAATCACAACGCACTGGATAGCTGGGCAATCAGAGCACACCTCGCTTTTCAGACCAATGAGCTTTGTAAAAATCGACAAAAGGCGGGGCATAGAGGAGAAACAATAATGTACAGTATGTGGAAAATAATGTGTTTTTTAACCTTAAACCGCATAAACACATTTCATTACACCAAATAATGTTCTTTTTAGCAACATCATATGACCCCTTTAAAATCACTTCTTCTGTTGTATTGATGCCTTAGAATCTCTTCTGCTGTTAGCAAATTTGGCTTCATTTAAATAGACATTAATCTGTGTTGTTAAATATGTTCAAATAAAGATTTGGTGTAGACATGGTCTTTTGCTTCAAGTATTTGAAACATGAACAAGTTTAATATGTACCATGACCAACATAGAAATTCATTGCTGCAAAAATGTGTAGTCTTTCCTCAGATGACCCTTCTTGAATAAAATGCCTTTTAAATGATTATCAGTTCACAATATCTGTTCTGCCACTCAGATTGCTTTCTTCTAATTAGTTTTGTAAAGTCTTTTCAATATTTTCTAAATTACTTCTTCATGCAGATTAACAGGGTAATGTACAATCAGTAAATTACATTTGTTATGCATTACAACTCAAAGAATAAGCTTGTCAGGATTTTTCACTAAAGGAAGTCAAAACTAAAGTTTAGGATCATAGAAATGTTTTTTTTTTATTTTTTTTTTAGATATAGGCGTATGTATGATTAACAGCGTTTTCAAATGTTTCAGTAAACACAAAAGTGAGATTAGTTGTGCTAAATGCGCAATCGCGAATCGATTTAGGATAGTTGAAGGTTCGCTTTGACAAGCCTTAACCGATTGCGCCCGAAAATTACTAACAGCAGGGTCGGAGTGGGACCATATTTTCAGCCTGGGAGTGTTTAATACCCAATACTAGCCCACTTATGCGTTTCAAAAAGAAAATGCAGATAGATAACAAATGACACACTAAACTTCTTAAGCAAACCTTCTGCAACCAAGCTTATGAATAGGCACAGCTGAAGAATACACCATACAAATTCGATAGTCAATCAATTAAAATGATGAATATCAGACAGCAGTATGGATTATGCTCTTCTATAAAATATTACACCACTGTATAAAAACCTTTTTCTTGTTTTTATGACTTTTCTATCCTAATCTAAGATACTTAATAAACGGAGTAAAATGTAAAATAGAGCACTGCCACAGTAACGAATGCTCTACAGCAGCTGATGCCAGACAGAGGTATTTTGGCACCTGTTCATTTGAGAGGATTAAGGAAAGGAGACTAAGACTTGCTCTAAATGGATTAGGTCACACTGATCTTACCCTCAGGCACCTGTGCTGCAGATGGACACATTTAATGCTTTACGCTCATGCTCTTTTTCAATGGAATTAAAACAAATGTATATAGACTATTACAGTTAAAGCACTTGTAGCATAGTTAAAAAGCATTTGCCAGTCCATATTATAACACTAACCAGATGACCTCACACTCACCCATGATTCAGCAATATTCAAATGTATTTACATAATCATAAACTATGTAAATATTTTTTCTTTCAATTATTAGAAATCCATATGTGAAACTGTATAATTACGCAAGTCCTCTCTCCTGAAATACATTACATAGAGGCTGATTGTTCAAGATATGCCTTACTGTGTGTGTGGATAAAACATGTTTAGCTGCATATGACAGCACTGATTATGATAAACAGGGTGGATCATGGGATTCATACTTACGTGAGATCCTTGTAGCATTAAGCACAGAATTCCATTTTACACGTTCATACCTCACAGCATTTTTTCACATAGCTCACAAGAATGTACCATTGTAGAATCAGGGATGATGAATATGCCAAGTAAATAATAACACAATGCTTAGTCATGTAGTGTTGTTGCTTTAGCTAATTTAAACATGGGCTGAGTTTCCTGAAGCACTTAGTAGATTGTCAGTCACACATAATGCACGTTTCCCAGAATCACTGATATCTACAATAAGTGAAAACATTTATATGTAGCCAAAGTCTCAGACTGCTCATAAGTTCATCTATTGAAACAAAATGGTGGTATTTTAATCCACATTTATTAGCTTTGAAGCCATCTTTATGATGGTAGACTCAAAAAGGTTGACAATTAACTTATAGATATACACATTCAAGAAATACATGGTTGGACTAAAAATATTGACCTGTCTTGCACTACACAGATGTTTATCCAAATCAACTATGATGATCTGAGAGAGTTACTAAAGATTCATGAATTGTTGATTCATAGCTTTATTAGTTCACAAAGTTTTTTTCTTTTTTTAATCCAAATCAAAAACTATATTAAAATGAGAGATCATCAGAGAGAAAGTCATCGATCAATAAAAACTAAATAAGTTGGCTTTAAACAATGAAGCGGAGAGCCTACAAGTCAAACTTTTTAGCACACAAACAAAACAAGATGTCATGTTTATACGCTTCATCTGATGTTCAGTTAAAGATCGTTTGGCAATTATTTTAGCATAATCATCTTTCACTGCTCAATACTGTGATTTATATGTTAATTTTAATGTATAGATTTTCACAGAAAACAAATGCAGCTCGAGGCAGAAAATTCACATTGTGTGTAGACAAACTACCCTCAGAAAATGTACTGCATAAAACCACTAGCTAGTTTTAAACTCGTACCAAAACTTGCCAATGCCAAGAGGCATGTGAAAACTAGGATTTATGCATTTAATTTCAGGGCCTGATCTACCCTAACAGATTTAATACCAATTACATTTATAAATCAAGACGGAAACATTTAAAAATCCTAAACAGCACTTGGTAAACAAGAATGTAATGAACCATAGTTGCATGTCTGTAACAATATAATATGTAGTAGTCTGTATTAAGTGCACATCACCAATAGGTTTCTTAATGCTACAAATGCTACTTAAAGCTCATCTACTCTAAAATATAATTGTAATAAATAAACAGTCACATAGTGCAAAACTAACATAATGTGCTCATCCGCTGTATTTCTACAGTAAAAATAAATGCATAACTGAGATAAAGGAGCGAAAATGCATTTTTCAAATAATCAAGCCCTTAAAATACTGAACGTCAGACAAATTGTGCATGTTGCAAGTTTGTGTTTGGCATCTTTGACATGAGAAAGACTCTGACCAGCCCCTGAGTTTTTAAGGTCCAAAGCTGGTGCTCTGAAGGCAGGGTCCAGGGTGAACATGATGACCAATCATGTCTGAGCCAGGTGAAGCTCCTCCAGACCATCTTTACCCACGTGGTAGCGGGCAAGATCCTTCCTGGTTACCAGTCCCACAACCTTCACATCCAAAGCACAGGGAATTCGAAACTGATTACCTTACTGGGAACGAGCAATATTCTGAACGATATATGGCAAATTTTGACTGATACAATAAGCTGTTAATTATTTCGTTGTTATTACAGATAACCGGTAAATGGTCAATATTCAAGTTTCTTCAATAATAGCTTAAAATAAAATAAATTTAAAAAAAAATGATAAACATTATTTTATAGCACTTTTCATATAGTTTTCAAATCTAAAGTGCAATATAACAGACATAAAATAAACAATATTTTTCAATATCAAAAAATATTTATATCAATATACTCAAAAGCAACTTTAAAAAGATGTGTCTTGACTCACCTTTAAAAAATATTAATACCTGAAGACTGTCTAAATTTAATTAAAATCTTTAATATCTGCCAACAGTGATTAATAATACTACTAGTGTTGTGCTAACATTTTGTGCATCCCTAAAGATTAGCTGCAAGTTAAAAGCAGTAACTGAACCACAATAAAACAATAGTGATACACTTACCCTGTTCTCATTATCAACCACCACCAGATGTCTCAGTCCTAGCGCCCGGAACAATTTAAACACACGGGGGAGTGAAGTCTCCTGAAATGAAACATCAAAGACTAGGGCTGTGTATCACCAGCAAAGTCACGATACGGTACGTATCACGATACAGAGGCCACGATACGATACATATCACGATGCGGGAGTGCACTAAATTTCACCTCAGCAGAATTTAGTAAAACAGCTGTTTATTAAACACTGCATACTATAGAGCCATTTCTAACTATTGGCAGAGCAGGCAGTTGACCTCTGCATTATGAAGGGCAATTAAGAGTTCTCAACTAATGCGCTGTCTTCTGTATCTAACGCACACACACGTTCAGTCACTCACACAGATCACGTTGCGGCCGCACTCAGACTTTCAGGAACAAACTTTTTAGCGCTGCCCCGCAATTTTATCAATAAAATAGCTTAATCGCTCAAGAGCTACATTATCTTTCTCAACAAGGAGCTGGTAACATCATTGTTTCTAAAGCAGTTAAAGCCACAGCTTCACTGTTAATAGAGAAACGCGGCAAAACAGTGGTAATTCATACATACACAGCCTCTCTCTCTCTCTCTCTCTCTCGTGTAAATAAACACTTGATGAATTACACTTTTCTGAGAATAGAATATTGAAGTGGAGATAACTAAACTTCAAGCTAACCGCTGTTTTCAGAAAGCAAGCGCGTTTATATTCAAATTAAGCGCGGTCCACTGCTGCACACGTGCCACAATATTGATACAGGACCAGCTGTATCGATACTCGTATAGTCAAATCCCTGTGACGATACATCGTCGTATCGAACACAGCACTATCAAAGACTAGACCGTTAATACTGCAGATGATTAAACCACATGCTAACTGAAATACACTTCCTGATGGTAGTTTTTACAGTTAATTTGTAAATGTCATGCAAGGATCGGTGTGAGTTATTTCAACTGGGTGTGACAGCAGCGTTCTATTTAAAGCTCTGATCGTTATGGCATTATCAATTTCCCATAAACTTGCCTAAATGGCATATAAATACAAAAATACTGTCAGTAGGCGGTTGTTGGCCTGTTAACTGACCTGAGGCACAGTGTATGGGGTCGGGTTCATGAACTCAGTGAGGTCCATCATGCACTCCCTCTCATCCTGAGAGACGTGGATGGACTGGATGGGGGGGAAACGTGGATATGCATCTCTGAAGTCCTTCAGCTGTAGCTTCCTTTGGCTGAGACGTGAAGACGCCCTTTCCACAAACACCTGAGACACAGACAGAGGGCTGAACTATTATAATCTGCTGTAGTAACAGTATTTCCTGACCGATGAGGATTAAAGTCCAACCAAAGTATCATAATTCAGTTTTTCAGACCTTATGTTTGAGAAGAACAATGAGCTGGGAGCGAAGAATAAGTCCACAGATTTTTCCTGGCTGTGGAAAGAAGACAAGCAAGTTTTAGATTTGATTAAAACTGAAATATGCTAGTAGGAATGACAGGACCTGAGGTCATGTTTTCATGGTTATGTCACCTCATCGTTCTCACTAGTATGGGCGACCACTGGGAAGCCGTTGTGAATGGTGGATGTGTTGCTAAGAACATCCACAATTCTCCCCACTTTCTCCACTCTGTTGAAGCAGGTGACCGGAGAGCTCATGACCTCTCTGTGGTGAAAACATCAACACGCAAATGACATTCACTTTATTATTTATATAATATTGTAATACTTATTAATATTTTGAAATATCTTTTATTTAGTAATTTTGTATTTGCTTTTATTATTATTTTTTAAATTTCTATTTATAAAAATAGAAACATAAAACATAAAAAAAACATATTTAATTTATATTTATTTCAGTTTTAGTTATTTTGCTTTATGTTACTTCAACAATTTCAGTAACTTCAGCCTATTTTATTTCAGTTAGTTGCCAAGGCAACATTTATAATTTTATAAGTTTTTTAAGTTTTTATTGGAATATTATACTTTATTTTATTTCAATTAATGAATTTTTTTTAATAGTTTTAGTAAACTATAACACTATTGCATTACACTATTGGTTGACTAATATATTGCCATAAAATTCTGTTTGGCTGATATGAGTTGGAAGCGGGACTTTTATTTTGACAGTGCTGAGAACGCATGCGCTCAGTGTCACAGGAGCAATCATTCTCCATCTTCATTAGTTTACAGACTTCATCAGTTCGGTCTAATAATTGAAAGGTAAATACTATAATACTTTTTACATATACTGTAGACATTCAGCAAATATGCATTTTAAAAGAGTAGTTCACTTCCAGAATGAAAATTCTGTCATCATTTACTCACCCTCCACTTGTTACAAACCTGTGTGAGTTTCTTTCTTCTGTTGAACACAAAAGAAGATATTTTGAAAAATGTTAGTATCCGAACAG
>NW_015629044.1:902584-903821 GCF_001515625.1 Sinocyclocheilus rhinocerous
CTATGGAAGTCAATGGTGCCCATCAACTGTTCAGATACTAACATTTTTCAAAATATATTCTTTTGTGTTCAACAGAAGAAAGAAACTCATACAGGTTTGGAACAAGTGGAGCCACTGATTATATGTAACATTTTATATTCGCTTTATTCTCTTTTATCTGAAACAGGAGTTACGATTAAGTGTAATGTTGCATGGTTGTATGAATTACCTGGAACCCCAGACTAAGAGTCAGTACTGAGAAGTTCAAAGCATCATATGACATGTAAGGCTGATGGATGTGGTTACCTGGCTGTCAGCCAATGAGAAGTAGGAGGAGCATCCGAGTGGAGGAAAGGAACACTCTGCAGCTTAATATGGATGTCATACAGGCCCTACGAACAGCAAAAACCAGTCAGACAATGCACACATGTACTTCGTGCTCTAATAACACAAAACAAAAATGACATGCATGATAACTAAAAGCTTTGTGACACCCTTAAAAACACACACACACACACATACACACACACAGATCAAAAACTCCTGGAAAGACAGATCACCAGTTCTCAGGAGACAAAAACAGCCAAGCCAGGTATTTTCAGGGGTTAAAGCAAAAAACAATTTTGAGCCTGAACTTTTTTCCGGGGGGCTGATGGATGTGGTTACCTGGCTGTCAGCCAATGAGAAGTAGGAGGAGCATCCGAGTGGAGGAAAGGAACACTCTGCAGCTTAATATGGATGTCATACAGGCCCTACGAACAGCAAAAACCAGTCAGACAATGCACACATGTGCTTCGTGCTCTAATAACACAAAACAAAAATGACATGCATGATAACTAAAAGCTTTGTGACACTCTTAAAAACACACACACACACACACACACACACAGATCAAAAACTCCTGGAAAGACAGATCACCAGTTCTCAGGAGACAAAAACAGCCATGCCAGGTATTTTCAGGGGTTAAAGCAAAAAACAATTTTGAGCCTGAACTTTTTTCCGGGGGTAGGGCAGGGCAAGGGGGGTGGATGGGTCAGCACATGCAAAGCATGCAATGACTGTGGCAACTTTAACATTTGAATGGATACTATGGCAAAGTTATTGCTTTCCTTATTCAAACTGATTTTTTTTGTTCATGAATATATGGTTGACCTGAAGAATGAAAGCTATATCATACACTTGGAAAATTAAGAGCTATATCACTGCTTATCGACACTAGAGGTGTGACAATACACTTAGCTCACGAGATGAGACAAAA
>NW_015629044.1:904433-909352 GCF_001515625.1 Sinocyclocheilus rhinocerous
AAATATTTGTCTTTTAATTACAAAAAGTAAAACAATGCAGTTGTATTTTGAAATATTTTAACTAATCTAGGGCTGTAACTAATGATTATTTTGGTAATCAACTGATTATTTTGACAATTGAGTAATCTGATATTTTTAGTAACAAACACGCCTAAGTGAAAACCAGGCTTTAGTATGACTATTTATGTATAAACTAATGATGAGGCAATAATGATTGGCTCAAATAAAATATCAAAACCAAGTAATTACATGGTTTTATTGAACAACACTGTTAAAATACATAATCTAATATGCCTATACATATAATATGAGCAATCAACTTAAGTACATAATGTATTATAACAAATACCTGCAGAGGGCGCCAAGCGTGATTAAACAATGTTTCAATCTATTTAATTTTAATATTTGGCCACATGCAAACTCAGAAACTTTTATTTTGAAATCGCGATACAATAAATGGCATATTTAGAAATAGGTTGATGCATTCTCCTGTGTTGGCAAAGGTTTAAATGATTTATGTTACAAATCTAGTGAGATAATGCACACTGTTTTCCCAGATGAACGTTAAGCAATTTAAATTCACAGCATATGCAGAAGGATGAGTTTAGCCCCTTTCACACATACAGTCTTTACTGGTAAATTACCGGTAAGTTACCATTAAGAGATCATGTGTGAACAGGACCTTTTCAAAAATCCCGGTAAATTTGTTCTGGCAATCATATCGTTCTTATGGCGATGACATGATTACTCTGAGCTGTTTACAAAGCTAATTTAAATCACAGCATATTGCAGAGGATGAGTTTAGCCCCTTTCACACATACAGTCTTTACTGGTAAATTACTGGTAAGTTACCATTAAGAGATAATGTGTGAACAAGACCTTGAACATTAACTTGAAGAGCAGTGAATGGGAGAGTACCACAAATATATTTTTTTGCATTCCCATTTGCTCAAATAGCAAAAGAAAAACTCCACGATAGTGTTTTCGTGACTTTCAATAAAAGGAAAAAAATTCAGAGACGGCAGTCAGAAGAGAGAACGATGTCAAATTTACCGTCCCTCCCATAGACACTGCATTAGAAACACCCTCGCATTAGCGTTAACTGTTTTTTTGCAATTTGATGCAAATTTGATATAATACAAAGAATAGTGTTATAAATGTACACACATTTAAAAAAAAAAAAATACACATCTGAAAAACTTTCGAGGATTTACGATACTGATGACCGTTAAACGCGTCATCACAGTCTTGTGAAAAGGGTCCATTGGATACTACAGTATTATGCGCGTCTCGTGTTTATAAGAGAAACAATTCTGATTGGCTAGTAATGTTAGTTTGGTTAAGAGTGAAAGTTTTTTTTTTTAAATGTAGGATTATTTACACAGATAAGCTACTACTAAATATTATAGAAACGTAATTTTCTGTAAAGTTGCTTTGCAACGATTTGTATTGTAAAAAGCGCTATACAAATAAACTTGAATTGAATTGAATTTTTTTTCCGCAGCCAAACGCTGCACGCCGGATATCCGGCACGGTGCCGGAGAACTTTAAGCCCTGTATTTTGCTTCTCACCTCTATAAAGTAATCCCCCACAATCTTGGCAGTCATCAGCACAAGCATGATGGGAAAGCCATAGGTCACGTTCCCGGTGGCTTCTACCAGGATTACGGTGAGACTGAGTGTCATTCTGACAATGCCACCTGTCAGATTAACACAACAAAACCATGCTTGTTACTGCTGACATGTACTTCCTTCACAGAAATGCAGTTAGGAGAACTATTATAAACCATAAAACAGCATTCCTGCTGCATTTTCTTAAAGAATGTCTAGTTGACACAAACATCAATAACTCACCAAGCTGGGCCGCAGCACCTATTAGAGCATATTTCCCAGGATCCGCCCAAATCTATCAGTTAAGAAAACATGTCAGCAGCACAATACAGCTAATCTTTCTTCATTTAGCTCTATTTCTCTTAAATTGGTAGTTTAAGATTAATTCAAATGTATCTGAAAAAAAAAAGGTGTTGGAAGCAGAGAAATGGAAAGCTGTACTTACTGATTGGCTGGAAGCAATGAAAGACAGAAGGATCCCAAATAGTCGGCCCCAGGCTGCTCCAATGAGCAGAGACGGGATGAACACTCCTGCTGACACAGTCAGACCATACGTCCAGACAGCCAGGAAGAAATATGCCAGAGTGAAGACCCCCAAAGTCACAGGGTTGTAAGTTCCTGAGTGAGATATATTCCCAGTAAAATTACAATATTAAAAACAAAACTAGATTGCAGTAGGCCTTCAAAAATTATGGCCAGCCTGGTTAGAAGGAATGACTTCAGATTGGGACTGATGTCTTAATAATAGGCTGTCCATCTTTTGAATATTGTTTTTTAAACAAGATTGTTTGGTTTTTCTATTCCATTGCTCTACTTTTCCACTGTTTTTCTCAGTCTAGATGGATGCGTTTGACCCCCCCATTCTATGTGAATGGCCCCTAATAAGTGAAGCTAAAACACTGTTGGAGCATTACCTTGGATGAGAGTATCTTCTACATGCCCTAAATGTACATGTAAAAGACATTAATACACAACCCTGCACAATCTGTAGTAAAGTAAACATCTGTTTTTAGCATACTATTAAGCATTCCAGCTCTAGGGGGCAGTATAAGGACACTAGCAGAGACATAATATTAAAACCATATCAAATACATAATGTAATTAAAATATTAATCATATTTAAAAAATCATATAATTATGATTTTAGGAAATAATTTAATAATATATTACATTATAATGAATTAACAACTTGCCATATTTAAAGACCAAAAATGGTCATGATAAACTTTGGCCACTTGTTATTTGTGAATTTTTCTTGTTTCAATCCAGTGGCTGTGGACTGACTCTTGTGCACTCTGGGAAAGCAATCAAAGATGGCTTCTCTCCAGAGCGTAGAAAGATTTTAGCTGCCTGTCAGCTGGCCTGCTTCCAGCTTGTAACTCTAAATCTGCTTTGACAGACACATGCATGCAAACACACAGGCTAAAAAACATGCAGATACACCGCATAGCAACTGAAGAAGTGTTTGAAGGCTTGATGTTTAGATTGCAGGTTCGATAAGATGTCCACACACATTCCCAAACCCGTCAACACCCAACCACTCCCTCAGTGAGACACACCTGGAGGGTTGTGGAACAGACTCCTCACACTGCGCTCAGGGGTGTTGAAGAAGGCGGTGGCCATGGAATTATATTCACCATCAGCACAGAAGAGCTGTAAATTAACAATATAACAAATCGCGCTTCTGTTTGGCATTTCAGACTATGTTCTGATCCAAGATCAGTTCAGCTTAGCAATTTATCATTTAAGCAAACATCTTGAAAGCCCAGGAAGTATATAAACACCTGTAAGGGATATTCCTCAGTGTTGTCCTGTCCCAGTGGCTGGCAGTCATTGGAGAAATAGATCATAGCAAAGGAAACCGTAGCGGTCACCGCGGCAACCAGCATAGCCTCCATCACCTGCAGGCACGGCCGGTGGATGTACCTGAGACATAACACAACATGTGAAAATCTTAGAAGCCAATGCTTTTTTTGTGTCAAAATAGAAGAAAGAAAGAAAGACAGAAGGAAAGAAAGGAAGAAAGAAAGAAAGAAAGAAAGATTGTAGCACAAAATTAAAAAAAATATATACATACACTACCATTCAAAAGTTTGGGGTCGGGTCGGCAAGATTTTTTAAAATGTAAAAAAAAAACACACAATAAAAACAGCAATATTCTGAAATATTATTACAATTTAAAATAATGTTTTTCCTATTTGAATAAATTTTAAAAATGTAATTTATTGCTTTGATGCAAGAAGTGTTTAACATGGCATAACCCAGAAAATTGTCACATGACAAGTGATTGATGTGTAAAAGTCTTCAGACTCATTCCATCTGCTTCTGCTCAGTAATACAGCTATTCAGTGACAAAACCTACAAATCTGACCAGTCATTTAGCAAACTGTCTAACCTACTATCAAAAAAAGATTTAAAATGGACAAAATACAGATTAGACGCATTGAACTAATAGTAGTTTTTCCCATTATACAAAATTTAGATTTTCCCAAAAAACGATTTGGCCCTAAATGAACGCCATACATATTACACATGACCTTCCCTATTTAATAGCTTGCAATCCTACCTTATTCTGAAAATTGTTAGCCAATAATTGATGATATTGAACAATGCTCCAAGCACCCCTCCTGGAAAATGTAAGGGAAAAAAAGAGAAATAATTCAAAGCTACATCCTTTCATTTTAATTTTGTAAACAAGTTTATTATAATGTTTTATGCAAGGACAAAGTGACGTTCCCCTCACCTAAAGCTCCCATGATAATGAAGAGAGGAATTTCATATAAATTATACTGTACACTCTAAAAGAAAAAAAAAAACCCACACACACACATCAAATTTAGTTCAGCAATGTTGTGACTAATATAGCTACAATCAAAAATTCAGATGTTTCTTTCTTGTGATATTTTGGACAGCTTCAAGTAGGGGTGCTCCGATCAGGATTTTTGAGGCCGATCACCGATTGCCGATCACAGAAAGCAGTATCTGCCGATACAATCAGCGATACCGATCTTTTTAAAGCCTTCTTTTTATCATGTAGAATTATTTATAGTGATAATCCAATCAGGATTTTCAGACATTTATTCAGGGCTTGAATTTAATTTTTGAAAATGGGGGGAATTCCCCTCTTAAGTGACTCTTGTGAGAGTTCTAAAGGATTTTCGGCCGCAGCTGGAACAGCGGCATGTACTGATTCACACCGCCAACATGTCTGTGGTCTCGTACATAAATCACCAAGGAGGCATACGCTCCAGGGCTCTGTAAATGCAGGCAGCGAATCTCCTGCTATGGGCGGACCGTCACTTTCTCTC
>NW_015629044.1:909377-909751 GCF_001515625.1 Sinocyclocheilus rhinocerous
CCGTGATGTCTCGTTCCCGCTCTCAGGGAACCGAGGTTACGATAGTAACCGGAGACGTTATGTGTGTGCGCTTCGAGTGTGCATGAGCGCAGTCTTCAGGAGAGCATGCGAGCGCTGAACGGTTTAAACACTGGCAATAATTAAAAAGAAATGCAATTTATAAACGTTAGTGAACGTTAGTGATGATGCGACACTGCTCGATTGTGCAAGTGATAGTCTCACGTAGCCAGACCTTCAGACTGACGGCTGAAGGTCTGGAATCCATGTCAGCTTTCATTGGCCAAGGCCCGTCCATGAGGCGTTTTGACCAACATGTCAAACAACCAATCACAGTTCGTTTAGTTTCAGCGTCACATTTCGGGGCGTGGAAATGT
>NW_015629044.1:910339-926764 GCF_001515625.1 Sinocyclocheilus rhinocerous
TGATGCTGAAAATACAGCTGCGCATCACAGAAATACATTACAGTTTAACAGATATTCACTTAGAAAACAGCCGTTTTAAATCACAATAATATTTCACAATTTTTACTATATTTTTGATCAAGTAAATGCAGCCTTGGTGAGCAGAAGAGACTTTTTTTCAAAAACATGGGGAAAAAACCTTTCTGAACATTAGTGTATATAAATGAGTGTAATTGATCAAGGACTCTTTGTATAGGATGGTCAGATTTTGAAATGAATTTTCACTCTAGTGTAATTTTATTATCATTGACTTACTGTTATAGTTTTTGTTCATATTTTGAATTAGATTTTTATTTTATTTTTATATTTTCTGTCTTCATTTTTTAAAGGTTTTTTTTTGTAATTTTGATATGTGTTTTTTATATTTATGTATTTATTTATTTAAATATGACTATGTAGTTTTTATTTATTTTATTTACTAGTTTTATTTAATTTAGTTTTAGGTATTTTAGTACTTCAAGTTAAACTAAGTGAAAATAAGAAATGTTGCCATGGCAGCTAGTCTCGTGTCCTTCAGACTGACGGCAGCTTTCATTGGCCATGAGGCCGTTTGACCAACATGTCAAACAACCAATCACAGTTCGTTTAGTTTCAGCGTCACATTTCGGGGCGTGGAAATGTTGCCACAATAACAGACCGTGTGTAAAACTCTCGGACGCATTTTAAAGATTCTGTGCAGCGAACTTTAAATATTTCACATAGTTTTGAAAATCCAGCGTTTAGTTGATCCTGATTGTTCACAGTTGTAAACACGACGGCGTTCTTCTTTTTGTGAGGGGGTTTGGCGTCACAACATTTTTGTTTCCAGGCGGAACCTTATAGAACGTGACACACGTCTCCCGGAAATCCTGTATAATTAAACAAATCCGATGACGACTTCGAAACTCCTGAAGTGTTTCCACTTTTGTGTGCCATATGCATCAGACGTTTAGCCAACGTTCCGTGGGCGTGACGTCTGAGGCTGAGACTATGCAAGTGACAATTCCTGTGTCAACTGTGCAGCTGGCTTATAGTGCAGACGCGATGTGATTTGAAGCCATTTGCGCATTTTGAGAGGGAAAGACAGAGCGCGTGCGGTGATTCACTCACGCTGTTTGTAAAATTATGTCTGACATAAGAAAAGTAGGCTGTATGCTGTTTAAATGTGTTGCCACTTGCTTGAGCAACTTATTATACAAATCTGGAAGTCAAATGCATGAATAATACGTTGTTTATATTTATTGAGTTTAAACTAATGTTTTAGATTTAGATTGTTACTGTACTGTGATAAAAGAGTATCACAATGCTGAAAAAGCTTTTTTTTTTTTTTTTTTTTTATATTTTTTTCTTGTAAAACATACTCTGCAGATCTTCAAAAAAAAAAACATTTTTAAGGTGTAATTTTCGTCTTTTAACTGCAAATTTAAAGGTGCATTCACTCTTTTTCTCTCTTTAACAGCCGTGGATAAGTAGCGGACTGCAAACACATCCTGTGTGAAAGCACAATGAGTCCGTGCTGCTTCTGCACCGCATACATAACGCACATGGACCGCATACGCACTGCAGACGGAGTATGTGTGAAACAGGCGTGAGACGGTGCCACTGCATTTCGTGCCAAACCATTCACGGCAGGCGCGTCATCAGCCTTTATAGAGACCGCCGATCAAACATCCCAAAGCGATTATCGGCCGATAGTGGTCGGTAGCCGATCAATCGGAGCACCCCTAGCTTCAAGGAGAAGGGTATAACTGCAGCCTGGAGATCTCCAAATGGGGGCAGGAACTCCAAAACGGGGTGGGAGGTCCAAAATAGGGCGTGGCTTCCTCCCATTGACAGACAGGCACATGACACGCATGCTCAGTGCAAACTCCGCCCCACAGCTGATTCTAAAGATTTTATTGGTTGTGTCAATTAAAGTGTTGATTTCCTACACTATGCTACAAAAAATGCTAACCCCTAACCCTACCCCACACCTGACCCTAACCTTAACCAGTGTAATTGACTGCACGGCGGGACTGGCTTTCAGGAGATAAACAGTTAATAAGATTATGCGATATGAGATTGTTCCGTAACTCCCCAACCGGACCTCACCGGACAATGGCACCTTTTTAGTTACACCCAGCGTCACTACACCCTCCTACCCTGCGGCGCTGAATAGCGTGGTAAAGAAAGTTGCAGTTCAGGAGATAAACATGATCATATGCGATATGATCGCATAATCATATCGCATGATTATGCGATATGAGACTGTTCCGTAACTCCCCAACCGGACCTCACCGGACAATGGCACCTTTTTAGTTACACCCAGCGTCACTACCCCCTCCTACCCTGCGAATTTCGTGCCCCGGGATGCCCCCGTTGCTTGGAACAAAGCGATAGAGTAAAATCTTTCCCCTGCGCTGGGACGGCTCGCGGGAGAGCTCGTGGGTGATTCCCGTTTACATCATGAAGCAGAGGTTCAAACTCCAGTCCGAACACCACTGGCCACGAGCTTTGGGCTCTGCTCTCACAGAGAATATTTATTTATATAGCATATTTTATTTTAGATCAACTAGAAACAATGTTTAATTTATAAAGTTTTATTTTGAAATGTAAGTCAATAACAATTGGCCGAAGCCAGAGCCAATGGTGAAAGTCTATGCGAGAAGAGACCCCGCCCCATTTTGGAGGTTTTGCCCACTTTTGGAGTTCACACCCCATTTTGGAGATCTCCGGTCTGCAGTTATACCTACTTGGCTTCAAGGGTCAATTCCACTTTAACAGATTTTCCTTTCAAATCTCTGTGCGGTGTAAAAACTTTGGTAGCTAAAAAGAGAAAGAGACCTTGTCAGAGTAACTGAAGAAGATAGAGACAGAACTTACATCACTGTCAAAGCGGCCAAAGTTAATGAGACCGGGGCTGGACAGTTCTCCGGGCTTCCCATGGTAAATACTCAGGAAAAAGTTCAGTGTGAAGGTGGAGACCATTGAAGCAAAGAACTAAATCAAAAGCAAAGCAGGATCAGGGGTTCAAACAGCTGACCTTTGAAACTGAGTGAAACAGACAGTGCTCTTTAATAAGGAGCCAAACTATTATTCACAATCACTCACAATTCTCCATGTCAACATCTGGTTCCAGAAAGATGCGCCTTCCTCTAAACTGAACAGAACCCCACCTGTGCCAAAAACCACAATGAATCAAAGATGGTCCTGAACAATCTTATCCAAGAATCATTTCAGGGCAGTTCAACAGTCTTTGAGCTTTTATTCAGAGGACCAAATGATGGATTTTCACTTATAGCTACAACTCGTCGTGTATCAGCTACTGTAATATGCTTTAACAATATAATAATAACATATTTGGCACTGGCTTTGCATAACTTGCTTCTATCCAATGTAAAAATATGGATATTTGAAATGATTTTCTGCATGTCTCACCAACAGGGGCTCCAAAGGCAGCGGAGACTCCAGCCGCTGCTCCTGCCGAGACAAAGTCTCTTTTCTCTGTGTCCCTGCGGAAATACTCAAATATCTGCAGGCACAGAAACGTGACGTCAGGCTCTATGTTTACTGTAAGATTCAAGCAGACCTAACAGTACAGAAAACTGACCTTAAAATCTTTTTTCAGTGAAGTGCTTCTTCCTTGAGATACTCCTGCAGCCACCACTGCTCCCGAGTGAATCATGGGTCCTTCCTGTGAGAGGAGAGCAGCTGTTGAGTCCATCAGTTAGCTTTCAATAAGTCCCATTAACCCCAGTTGATGGTTTTAATATTGTACCTTTCCAACAGCGAGACCTCCAGCAACTGAGCAGATCACACCAAAGACCTTTATCACCAGAGTCTGTGGACATAGATAAAAATAGTAATTTTATTATTGAAAAATATCTATTTATCTTATATAGATAAATAGATATTTACATCTATGATATCTATATCTTTTTTTTTTTTTTACCGTTTTGTTCAGTTAAAAATCAAGCTACCTTGTTTGTCTTATAGAGAAGCTTACGCTATGAAAGGCATCACCTTTAATCGAACAACACGAGGGATTTTCACTCCATTCAGGAAACATTTTATTTGAGGGATTCCACTTCCTGCAGCAATGGGCTGTGAGAAAACAGACTGAATTTTTAATAATGTTCAAAGTAAAATAATACACAACTACTTACTAAACACTACACAGTACACAATGTACTCTACCAATCAAAGTTTTTTTTTTAATGTTTAAAGTCTCTTATGCTCACAGCTTAAACCACAGAAATCTCATTCTGACTGGAAGAAAACACTCACCTCTACAAAAGCAACAGCGATAGCGCCAAACATCACGAAAGCAGAGTTCAGCACTGCCCACAGTATAAGAGAGATGGACAGGCCACCAAGCTCTGTGTATTTCTCAATGTCTGAACGCCTAGTTTAAGAAACTCTGAAGCCAGTGAGAAATAAATAACACACAATCACACTTAATTAAACTGAAGAAAACTCTATGCAATTAAATTAAGCCTTTTCATTAAATAAGTTGATTTGTCTGACTGTACTTTAGCACAGTATTAAAAATATTGAGCTATATTATTACATGCTTAATAATACCATGAATAAAATTTGTGTCTTTGTACCAAACATTGGCTACTGATATTTTTTCCTGGAATATAAAAATAAAGAAAAATCCTATTTTAATTTTGTTGAGTGCTAAATTAAAGGGGTCATATGATGCTTTTTTAAAGATAATTATTTTGTGTATTTGGTGTAACAGAATATGTTGACATGCTTTAATGTTCAAAAAACACATTATTTTTCAAATACTGTACATTATTGTAGGTCCTCTATGCCCCGCCTCTCTCAAACGCTTCGTTTTCTACAAAGTCCCGCCTTCCGACAAGCGCAGTCTGCAAGCACGCGTCGGAAATGTAACGCCCCTTACCATAATCACGAGCTTCATCTTTCAAAATAAATGTAAAGACAGAGCCCGAAAGGGGAAAACACTCGCGTGACCCACACAGTGATGAAGCTGGTCTTCAGGGATCTTATCTATGCACAATCAGCTTGTAACACTCCAAAGAGAAAGGAAAACTTGAAATCGCATCATATGACCCCTTTAAATAAACTACATGGACAGACGATATTAGATAAAAAAATAAAAATAATGCTCAATTTTCATTCTGTCCATGTTGGTCTGGATCTGGATTGCCATGCAGCCGTTTACGGCCAAATTATTCATGTAGTAACAATGGAAATAGATTACACAAACTTTCACAATGTGTTAACACATATGTAAACTGATTGCATGAAATGAAATTATGTTTTGAAAACTTGTTCACAAACTGCAGTGTATTGGCTCATTTTAATTAACGAAGGAGCAAATACAATTTTTGGCATGCTTTACATAAGAAACTGATCATATTAGAAGGCTGTAAAATAGATGAATGACAAGAGAAAGGATACTCAGTTTGACTGCAAAGTACTTATAACCAGCTAATTTCTCCACAGCAATGTCTATCATGCATGCGATGAGACCAGTGAGAAACCCAATCAGACCGCAGATCACCCATCTCCTGATCTCCAGACATCTGAAACCCTACGGTTACAATAAATAAACATAAAAGTGTTAATTAGAGGTCGACCGATTGATCGGCCGATTTTTGGCATTTTTAAATTAATCGGCATCGGCCGATTGTGCTGCAAATTAGGCCGATTTATAGGCAAGGCACATCTGCGGGCAGCTAAGCGTTGTTGTGGAACGCCGGAGAGGAGAATCTCTCTCTGGCTGCGTGAGAGATGGAGCAACTCACACTCTGCAGCCGCTTCTTGTTCACACACAGTTTCATCTAATGATAGCAGGGCAAAACAGACCGTTTCGAAAGCGTAATTACGTTTTACCCTACTAGAATTGATGCCGGAAAGTTATAGCAGGTTGTGTAATATGTGTGAACTCTTTTATTTATGTTATCACTTGGCCATTTGACTCATAGCAGTGTCCAGTGTTTCCCATACATTGAGTTATTACCTCGTTGAATAAACTGTTCACTGCACGTTTCAAAATTAAAATGTAGCGCGGGTGTTTTTATATGAATGTATCTTTGAAAAGAACCGACCGTCTTCAGAAAAGCTTCGGTGTCATTTTCATTTCGTCTTTCCTATAATGCCTGATAAAGTAGCGTTTGTGAGTGCAGTCCCAGTGCTTATTAGATTACAGCCGTTACCGGGGAAACCGGTATATCTCCGCTCCAACAGCGTCTCCTGCTGGCGTAGAATGAATTAACATTTGCAAGTCTGTGGGAAACACTGGTGTCTGTCAGCAAACATAAACAAAAAGCATGCTTCAGAACTGTTTTGAGAAGGTGCTTAAGTTTTGAGCCATGTATTATTACTCTGAATTAGGCTACTACTACTATTACTATCTTGTACCCTGCAATAATCATTTACTCAAACTCACTTTTATGAGATGAATAAAAAATAAAAAATAAAAATCGGCCAAACATATCGGCCAAAAAAAATTGGCATCATATATCGGCCATCGGCTGCCCTGATTTCTAAATATCGGCATCGGCCAGTGAAAAACCAATATCGGTCGACCTCTAGTGTTAATCTATAATGGCTACAACAATTACTGTTGCATAACAAGGAAACCAGAGTCTGTTCTGTCAGTACACTGAATGAACCGCTTATACGTGGAAACGGCTTATCACTGAATGCCGTTCCAGTAATCTTCAAAATGTTTGGCTGATTTGAGGAGAGATTTAGACTGCAATCATGTGCTATCCCAACATTAATTCTGAGTCAAGCCATATTTGGAGAATACTATGAAAAACACGTGCTATCCTACGAAAATAAGTTGTGTTGTCATTTTAAAGCATTGATTTAGCATTGTCATTATTAATTACTATAAAGAAAATAATGTGATTGAACAAAAATGTGTTTAGGGGTAGAGTTGATTGAACGTGTACATAAACCAACCATTTAAAAATAGCACAACATATTGTGAAATGCCCCTTAAATTTAAGACTAATTTTAAATTGCAAACTGCACATTCCTTTCAATGGTCTCCATCAACTGTTATGGTTGTAAACTCAGAAAGTGCCTTTATATGAACCGATTACGAAGCGCACATGATCCAAGATAACCATTAAACTGAGCTTGTCATCTCCACCTCTAATGACCTAATCCACCTTGTTCTTTTAATATTTTGAATTGTTTTTAGCTTTATTTTTTTGTTTTCATTTAAATGTTTAGTTTTGAAATGTTGTTGTATGCATTTGTCATTTTTATTTAATTTCTTTTATTTTCTTAAATGTGTATATATATAATATTTATAGAGTTTTAGCTTTTAGTTTTAATTACTTTTTCTTATTTGTAAGTCGCTTTGGATAAAAGCGTCTGTTAAATGACTAAACATAAGTAAAGTAAAAGTAATGAAAATCTCTGATGGTTTTACTGACCATGTGACTCATCCGCCTCTCTTCCTCCAGAAACAACTGATTCTCGCTGTTATCGTAATCAAGACTCTGAAACACAAAATGCACTAGGTTTGACATTTTACATCACAGCTCTTCAAAGACAGTTTATTTAAAGTGTACATGGTGCATTTTGTCTGTGGTTTTTAAGTTCATTTACAGAAAACCTACTGATTTTTCAAAGCATTTTTAACAGACACTCAATTGAAAGAGGGTGACTGAAGGTCAGGTCGAGATTCAATTACCTCAAATTTGAGAGACAGCAGCTTTTCGTTGTGAGGGATTTCTTTTGGTCGACTTCTCACAATGTCCTGTGTGTTTCGGGAAAAACAGACTCAGAGTTGCCCGGCCGACATTCATCAAGGGCATATAATACAGTCATTCTATGCTCATGCAATCAGAATAGGACAACACTTTATTTAGCTACATCAACTCTTTGCAGCCATGAGCAAGCGTGACCTCATGCCAACACGTTGGAAACATAAACTCACAAATGATCAAGTACATCGTATGCATTTTCTCAATAAATGATTTTTCCAAAGTGCAGGCTGAAGAAGCCGATGAGTCAGGCATTTTCCTGGTCCTTTGGTCTCTAGCCAAAATGGCTGATTTGAGGAGAGATTTAAACTACACTCATGCTCTATTCTAACATTCAAAGCATCAAAACCACAAACACCTTGAAATTAAAACTGAAACTATAGCTATGTGTCAAAACAGTGAAGCACTTTTCTGGACCAGAGTATAGGCTTTTGTGTGTATATTTACAGTACTGTTTTGTTTGTACGCGTCTTTAGAAAAAATATATAAAAAAAGAATTGATGTAAAATAGATTTTACCTCTTCGGGTGTGATTTCCTCCTCGAGGTCCACAGTGCTCAGCCTGCCTATATGAAATATACCTCCCCCGGATAACTATGAACCAAATACATTACATTTATCAAGAGTCTACTCATTTTTAATATCTCTCTTAAAATCTTTTTTATAAAAGATATTTAATATATATAGGGGCTCCCTGGCCAAAAGGGCCCCACAATACAGTAAGGGGGGCCCGAATTCCTAGCTATGGCCCTGACTGTAATCAAGAATCAACCAATTCAATGTAGGTCTAAGGATCACAGGTGCTTGCAGTTTCTTAGCAGAATAAAAGGGTTAAAAGAAAGGGGAAGTAAAAAATCAAAATATCCAGAGTTGCACAACTGGCTGCAACTTGCCATTAGGTAGGCTACAAATACAAGTCCTTACTAGGGTTTACAAGAAACACAAGGGTTTACCCTCTAATAACAAGTTTAAGAACTATTTTGCTTTCATTTCAACGCTGTACGTGATGACAAGAAGTTAGTGCAAGTGTATTATCATGCTTTCTGCAAGTAGGCAGACTACCTTTGCATGCTTAACAAGCATGCTTTATATAACAAGCAGGGCAAGTATTTAATATAAGCAGAAGTCAAAACATTTCAGATTGATTGCGGAGTCCTACATATATCATTTTTGTAGTCTGTATGGCGTGTCTGGTACCTGTCTGTTGTATTTCACCTCCTCGTCTCCGTTCAGCAGTGGCGTTCTCTCTCCGCGATCATCGCCTCGGCCAGACCATGACACTTTCTTCGCGATGTTGGCCATGTCTTATTTGACCATTAATTACACATCCAAACCTGCTAACTGTAGAACTACTGCGAACACTTCTTCCCCATGACTAACAATCATAAGCGAACCCGTGACTAGTGTACGGAAAGCGGAAAGGTTCAAGAGAGAATTCGTTTTCAACGGAAGTCTGGGAATTGTAGTTCACAGTTCTACAGTTGAACAATTCTGGGTTTTGTGTCAATAATGACGTGCGGTAGTGACTGAGATGGCTCTGCTCTGTTATAAGGGTTAAAACATGCTCATAACTGTCGTATCTGATATTTTAGGTTATATTAACTCTGTTAAACATCGCATATTTCTCCGCCATTAGAGTTAGGCCTACTAATAAAATAATGACATGCTAAAATAATGACGGTTTCCAACAAGCAGGTTTCTCCACACACTAACCTATTGTTACATTGCAAACATTTATTTTCCTTGTATATATCCTATTATATATATCCAATGTATATATATATATGTATGATGAACATGTGATAGAAATGTATTAATTAATGGCCTCAGAAGGGGTGAACATTTCGGTAACACTTTAGAATAGGGAACACATATTCACTATTTATTAAGACTTTTTCCTCAATGAACTCCCAATTTGCTTCTTATTAATGGTTAGTAAGGTAATTGTTAAGTTTAGGTATGGGGTAGGGTTAAGGGATCCAAAATATGGTCATGCAGAATAAGACATTAATATGTGCTTTATAAGTACTAATAAACAGCCAATATGCTAGTAGACAAATAGTAGACAAAAGACAAATGCTCCCTAAAGCTTACAATCATGTAAAAAAAAAAAAAAAAGATTAAATATTATTTTTCATATTCATTCAATATGTATTTATTTCAATGTGAACGTTTTGCTTTGGAAACTGTTAGGTTATAATGGCAATTATGCTTTAACTTTACAATAATTATACAGTGAACAATAATGTAATAACCTTCATAAAAAGAAAACAAAAACACTGCAGTTTGTCCAATGCTACTGAGAGTTGTTTTGTTTCATAGAGCATATTTGTGATAAATTCAGTTGCTTTGTAAATCATTTAAAAATACTAATTTTATCATTTGATATTGAACAGTGTCAGTGTCACTGATTTGTTACGATTTTGGGAACTCAGTATGGGAGACAGTATGAATAAATTTAGTGTTTTTACTCTTGTGGTCTGATTACTGCTATATTTACAGCATTCCTTTAATATGAAGTCTGAAAAAAAAAAACACAATTTAAGGTTCCTTGAGTCATTAATTGATTGCTAAACAAGAAATAGTGGCCTTCACGCTGTGTGCTGACTGAATGCAGACTGCATAGACCAACAAAAATAAAATGCATGTTTATTTAAAGCAAAGTTTATAGTTAAAATGAAAAGTAAAAGGTTTCATAAGCCCAAATATGTAAATATGATAAATGAATATATAAACTGCTGTTTTATCAAAATAAATGGAAATACAAAAATAATGTGTAATACAGAATTGTTTTTCTGGCTCATTCTGTTGTGCCTTTACATGCAGTGCTCCAGACACTCACAGGTAATATGTTGAACAGAGACAAACATCTGGTCTACATCATCCAGGCTGAGCACTGCTCCTCGTGGCACCCCTTTGCCAGAGGCTAGTCCAGACACTTCCCCAGGGCTCAGGCTCCTAGTCCACAATACAAAGCCAGCCAGTTTGCCCACAAATGCTTCAGCTTCATCAAAGTCCCCTCCAATCGAATCCTGCTCCTGCCCCAGGACCATCGAGCCACCAGGAGGGATCTCATAGCCTTTCTGGAACTTGGATCCAGTAGATATGAGATGACGATCCAAATAATACCAAAACCTGCCTTCAATGGAGGACCAGATGATGCATAAATGGTGCCAGTGGCCATCCAGGATATTTTGTAAAGATAATTCACGATACGCTGGATCTCCAATCACAAAATCCAAAATCCATTGACATTATATGTCAATAATGACATATTGTCATTGTTCTCTGTGGCGTAAGAAAGAATTGTTCCAAGATACTTGGCACCTACTTTTAGCCAAGTGCAGATAGAGAGTTCATGTATCCCTGTTCGGAAACTACTCTGGAAGGTGACATAATTTTCAGCAGAAGCCGATGGGAACAGAAGCATCGAACCCACATTGCAAACTTTGAGAATGAGAGACAAAATTATTAGACACTTTACATTTTGGCATAAAGTAAAAAAGAAAATGTTCTGTCTACCTTTGTCATCGTACTTGTTTCAGATCTGACCGTTATAATAAGCAAAAATATCAAAATTGTCAAATGAAAACGTGTCACAGACCATATATTTCAGGGTAGCGCCATATTGAATTTTTAATAGGAATGGAAACAAGCCTGTGAGGGGTAGAAGTGCAGTGTGTTCAATCGATTGCATTGTTATTTAACAATATATTGATTGTCCAGCTGACAAAACGTCTTTCTAAAAAATGGTAGACAAAGTTTTAAAAAATAATTTTGAAAGCTGTGAAAATTACATGACTTTTGTATACAGTGCCTGCCATTGTAAAGCAGCCTTGTTTTCATCCACATTAAATTCAATACGGCGTCTAATCTGATTAAGGTCTATATGCTTGCGTACTTGCCTGTTTGGATTCTTGACATTAAGGTTTTCAGTCTAAACTGTGGATACAAATGCATTTCAATTTCATTTTCAGACACAAAACCACTAGAGTTCTCTAAATACTTACTTCTGGCTTCTTCCTTTGGGGTTTGAATATGTGGGATTTTGTGTCGAAGTGGAAGCAGAAAAGGTTTCTCTTCAGCCTGAACTGTTGGTTGTACGGTGCTCTGCCAGAGCTGCTGTTGTCTGTCTCTTATTTTGTATGTCTGTGGTTGTTCGGTGGGCCCAGAACGCAATCGATTTCTCATTCTGTATTCTTCAGACTTCGGTTTAGGCTGGACATGCCTCAGGACCACACCTTGTTGCTTCTTGATAGAATTGAGAGGATCTAATCCTCCTTCCTTGGAAGTTGGAATGATCTTGAACAACCCTTGCATCTGACTCTCCAACTTCATTATCTGGGTCTGATGCCTTTTGAGAGAGGCCTGAAGGTCCCGCATTCCATGTTGAACCTGATTCTTAAAGGATTCCAAAGAGCCAATGTGACTTTGCAGTTTCTGGATCTTGTGGGACAAGTCGGACAACCCCGTTCTCTGCTTTTGGATTTGTCTAAGGTTGAGATGGTTGTTTCCCTCAGAGCTCTCGTCATGTTTGCCAGGCTCGAGTCAAGCCTCTTGGTCTTTTTCTGTAGACTCTTAGTCCAGGATTTGAGGGAATTCAGGCTGTGATCTGTCGTTTCCTTGAATGCACAGAGCTCTCTGGAGATCCTCTCAAACTGCCGACTCAAAACTTGGAATCGCGAGTCTATGTTATCTGAAATGTTGTAGTTTTCAGCAATGCTCTGAAGATGGGTGAAGGTCATCTGTTGAAATCTTTTGAACTAGGATTGGAGGAATCGTGTTACAGATACATGCAATATGATATTTTTAAAGACAGTATGTTGTTTAAACATAACAAACCTGCTGATCCAGCCTCCTCAGTCTTTGGTTTAAGGGTTTATATGTCTCAGTCGGTGCTCCTCTCCGTGTGCAGGTCACAGGCATTAGCAGGAAGATTATGACCAGGAAAAAAAACCTTCTGCTGGCCTTTCTGGTCATGGTCGCTTCACGTCCTTTACAGGCGTTTAAATAACTTGATCTAATATTTTTGAAAAATTCCAACCTAAAACAGTTTGTGTAGGTGTACACCTCCTATCCTTGGATGCTCTGAATAAGATTTCCTTTTTCTTTGCTACAGTGGCCAATAAGGAAATTAAAACATGACTAAATGGATTTCACAGACCCCAAACAGAAATCTCCAAGCAAACACACACATACGCAAAAACATGGATGGACAGGCGATCATAAATATTTGTAAAATAGTTTTTAAAAATATGATTTGGACTCTCAACTTGTCATATCTCAATTTTCAATCATTACATTTTATGCTGTACACAATACATCTGTTTGTATAGCTATAATATATAATCTGTGAGTACAAAATGTGAAAAAAAACAGCACAGACAACATTATCTATAACAATACAACATATAAACATTCATATTTCAAAGGCATAAATATGATGAAATTTTACATGGCTGACAAATTTAAATGATGAAAGCAAGCACATCTGAAACCTGAAGTTTGAGCCAAATGTATAGGTTCAGCTCCCCCTACAGTCAAGAGGTGGTAAAGTTGCTGAGCAACTGACAAATTGCACTCAGATATGCAATCATGGATCATTTTTCAGAATTTGATGGTGCGTTCTTTGTGCGGCCAACGCCCACAACAACCTGATAGAATTACCTATCCGAACTGGATTCTGAGCTGTGATTTCTTTGGCACTAAATTTGAAGCTGATCATGGTCAACAGGGTTTGAAATTAACAACCGCCAACCCGCCAAATGCGGGTAAAAATCAGCTGTGGCGGGTAAAGCTGTCAAATCACTAGCCAATTTGGTGGGTTACTTTTCGTAAGTTATGTTGACTCATTTATTTCTTGGGGAACTTCATGCAAGCCAAATCTGCGCAGGTTTAGCGCACATACTGAACTCGTGAGACATTATGACATTATCGAGTATATTGCAAAAACCAAACAAAACACACCTACAGAGTGCACGCATAAGCGACTACGTGATGAAGTCTGGTTACTAGAGCACAGGCTTTAGTGCGTGTGCGCATTTAGAGTGCGTTCTTTCACGGCATGATTCATATTTATATCATTTCATACAGTTAATCAATATCACACGAAGGTGCCGTTTTTTTTTAAAGCATGGTTACAAATGTGATATTGATTTTATACAACAGTAAAATAAACAATAATTTAATATCAAGAGACGTATGTTTTAGACACCATATTGCCTGTTTTTGCTCTATTTCGCCAACAAAAATCATTCCAAACACAGCCACAGCACTGTTTTGCGTCTCTGAGCAACATGAGCATGTTTCATTCCTGAATGAATCAACCGTTTAAATGATTGGGTTCAATCGCAATGACTCACTTAACAGTGACTTGCTGCCACCTATCGCACACCCCTAGTACTGACACAAAATTATTTGCAATGGTCGCTTTGTCACGCCCAGTGTAGACAGCCTCAAACTGTTGGTTTATTTACTTAAAAATTTAGTAGCCAAATTGGCTGGTGAGTGAAAAAGTTACTTTCAATCCCTGGTGGTCATCATTTCACATATTTACATTAAAGTCATTTCAGTGCAGATAAATAAAAAATTTAGTTAATAATAAAGTAAATCAAATAAATGATTGAATAATGGCTAAAGAACAATGTGTTCAGGATGAAACACATGTAATACAATGTGGAAGGCCTGATACTCATGTAACATACAAAACCAAAATATCTTGAAACAAAAAGCTCACTGGCTGTATAACACACATTGGCAAGAACTGCTGTCTCTTTAAAGTGTGGTTTAAAGTGAACATATCTACTCTTTGTTGATGGTATTTGAAAGTGGTTGTTCTGTTGTTGTGTTTTTGTTAAAGATAGGAACAGAAAACATAGGGGCGTAACTGAGGCATATGAGAACAATGCATGCATCTGTCTGTCCCTAAGTAAAAATAGTGTGTCATAAACTGATATGATGAAGTTAGGTTAATTTCAAGATATTTCTGTGGTTTTGCTCACAAGCAGTTTTGGTTTGCACTATAAAATACTGTCAGGATTTTACTGTATTTAGAATTTTACTGTAAAACCATGGCATATCTCTGTGTGTGTGTGTGTGTGTGTATATATATATATATATACAGTATATATATATATATTTTATTTTTTATTTAAAAATATTTTTATTTATTTAAAAAAGCAGACTGTTGCGCTGTAAGAATATGAGAATATAGTATAATAACTGATTCTACAAAATAAATGCTAAAACTAAAATAATTATCTTTGGTACAATTAACTTTTCATTCTTAATCCTTAAATCAAATTGATTTTAAGACATTCTTATATTCCCTGCATTATCTCTGTGTCCTTTTTGAACAAATTCCATTACAACTGTACACACTTAGACCACAAAAGATCTACCACCATGCTTTCCAGGCATCAGTGTCCTCCTCACCACACTATAAGAAAAAAATCGGCAGAAAATTGGAAAAGGTACTGGTAATTTTCCAAATTTACAGACACTTCCTTTAACCCTAAAACACAACACAATGCAATGCATAATTCAAAATACGGGGAAAACACTGGGCCCTATTTTTTACAGACTTTTCTTAGAGTGCAGGTCTTCTTGGTGGACCTCTCTTGTTGGAATGTAATTTGTAAATACCCTGGCTGTCATTCCATGCTTTATGGAAACTGCACACACTGATCTCTTCTTCTTCTTGGCTTTCTATTAGAACTGTTTTTACTGCACATCTTGATGCATGATGACTTTCTCAAGCACTTCAAAAGATCTCCTGTGAATCTGTTCAGTAAGGAAGTGACCGACAGATGACAACGTTTTGTGTTTCCACTGTATTTACTTGACTTTATCCACTCTAGTTTATTAATATATCTTTATGAAGCACTGAACACCTTGAAAATCCAGTTTGGAGGGCTATTGCATGCTGTCTTGTCTTGCTTCTGCAAAATATAGCAATCAGCCGAGGGAGGAAGTCTCTTTTATTACATAGATTTTTGCTTTCATAAACCTACATCAACAGCAATAGAGACACAAATGTTCAATAATAAGTCACATTTTTTATGAACAATAATAAGAATTCACTGTCCGCAAAGTGATATAGTTCATTATTCTGACTAGAGGTTGCTTATAGTTGCTAAGCAATAAAGCAACTTGCTGTAATATTAAAAATGTAATAGAAAATGTATGTTCACACTTGTGTTTTTATACATCAGCTTTGAACACAGCCCATTCAATTAGAATATAGAGTTTGAACAATGACCTTAAGGCCTTAAGGCTTCACGCAAAGGTTTTGGAATGTGTGTTCCAAAAAAAAAAAAATGTATATATATATAATATATATGTATATATATATTGCATTAATGTTTTTTCTTTTCTTTTTTTGGCTATATATATGCCAGTTTTTAAAGCAAATTAAGTCACACTATAAACGACTTTAAACATGATTTTCTTAGGTGATTTAAGGCTTTCAAACTATGCAATATATATATACTGTACATATATATATATATAACACACACTCGATAGATGTAATGGGTTTTATACTGTACAAACAGTATATTCTATCGCCCTACACCAACTGCATTTTTACATCCTCAAAAAAAGATACAAAATAAAAAAATAATAATAATAATTGATGATGCTTCAGAAATTATTCTGATATAGTG
>NW_015629044.1:928150-944162 GCF_001515625.1 Sinocyclocheilus rhinocerous
ACACTCGGGGTAACATTCACAATAACCGACAATACTAGAATACACGAGACAGGAACTTATAGGGCAGATAACGAGGGGCAGACAGGTGAGCACACTGAGGATAATTAAGTAATGATTGAACGGGCTAAACCAACAAAAGGGGAAGAAACCACAACAAACAGTCCACAGGGGTGTTACAAATGCACAATGAAGACATATGACAGGAGCGCTGCAAGGTGCGCAGAGAGTTACAGGATGTGTTTAGAGGTGGGAAAAGACTGCCTTCCCTTACACAATCATGAAACACACACTCACGAGGTGACACACCCGGGCATGCGGATCTTCTGATTCGAACACAGTGCTTTGATGATTTTCACGTTTTAAAATCACGCTACAAAAATTCACCTTGACAGTGATCACACATCTTCTATTAAAAATATGGGCAACAATAAGCTTCAAATTGTTAACATTAATTAATGCAATGAACAAACTAGCATTTAATAATCTATGGTCATTTATAAATATACCATTGGTCATTGTTAATTTGTGCTTGTTTATAATACAACTAATGCTAATTCATACAACTTGTATTAGTAGATGTATAAGAAAACATCACCTAGATTAATAGACTCTGTAAAGATATGTTGAATCTTATTGTAAGATTATAAGATTATGTTCTCAAGAGACACCAGATTTAAATCTTCACAGGGGGTCACAATGACACTAACATTACTGTATCAACATTCAAATATACTAGGGGAATATGTACTATGCGATACAACAGAATTAAAATCAAAAGTTTCATTAACAGCTGTCAAATGGCTTTTACACATCTAATATCCATCCATCCTCCATTCTTTCCATCCATTCACCCATAAAACTGCCTGTATAGGATAAGGGGGATGTTGGAGCCCATCCTAGCACCTCAGGCAGTAGGAACATACTATAAGAAAATACTTGGTTAATTTAGAATTTTGAAGTTTTGAAGCTATTATTAATTGAATACATAAGTCAAGGCTCTGGAATGCCAAAGACAGTAAAATCAATCTCAACAAAACTATAAATGAGTAAATGAGTCACACAACTTCAGTTTAGTTCTGATTAGGCTACCACATTTTCTGGCCAACTTCACATTATAGTAGAAAAGTCTTTAAGGTGGAAATGCCAGGTGTGAAAAGTGAAAACAAAAAAAAACACCTGCTACCACAATACACTGATTTGCTGATTTTTCAGTCATTTTCAGTCGAGAAGTAGTATGTTTATATTCACATAAGCCGCCATTGACTGCTATCAGCAAAAACTGGTTATTCAGAGACGTTTTCAGTGACAAATGTGGAAAGAATATAGCCTTCTTCCTGTTTCTGTCATAACAGCATTCATAAAAGGTGACAGAATATGTTAATGTATTAGTAGGTGGGGTGGAGTAGTCGAGAGTCTATGAAAAGCTTGTAAAAGCCATAGAAACTGGTTTCAGTCTAACCATCAGCGACAGCCTCAACAAGACAGGTAAGAAAGCTCGCTGTGCACTGAACTTTGCTAACTAGACTGTCTGGAGTTTTGGAGCGCTTTTGGATTTAGGTTTAAGATTAGGAAGTAAAAATGAGCTAAAAACTTAAACAGTTTGGCACTGCTGTTTATATTCCTTTTATGGTTTTTATCTTGAATTGTTGGTTGAATTTAATTAGAACTCTGAATGGCAAATGTTCAGCGACTGCTGATTAAGGTTATTTATTATGATTTAAAGGTTGATTTGTTTCAAATCAGAAGACCATATAAGTTTTAAAAAATAATGTTCATACATGTTATGCATTGTTCAGTAACTGTCCTTGTTCACAAACAGATTATGGTATTGTTGTAATATATAATAATAAAGCAATTTATCAAAGGGTAAATTAAATATCATTTACATTTATTTATCCAAAGCGACTTAGAAATGATGATTACAATAAGTGAGTCATCTTCAGGAGGCAATAAGACGAGAAGTGCTAACAATGCAGTTTCAAAAATATATTCTGGAATAGTACAAGACAGAACAGAGGGATTTAAGAAATAGCTGAAGCATAGAAGAAGAGTTAAAAAAAAGCAAAAATTTTAATAAATGTAAATTAAAGATTGTGAGGCCTTGTTATGATTTGACTGTTACGCTTTGTTATGGCTGAACAGCAGGAGCTAAAATGCATCATTTAATAAAAAAGACAGCGCAGTGAATGCTTTGATCAAAGCTGACCAATGAATGGTGCTTTTTGACTTTGTGTGCTTTTGCTTTAGTAAAACAGCTGACGTATTTAGGCTGTTTTACATTTCCAGGTCACCTCCTACTGATACACACCTAAACATAATCAAAATAACTTTACAATAATTTATATCCGCACTGACATATACATTTGGTGGAAATGTTTTGTGTTCTGGTGTTGATCTGATATATGTAGTTAGAGAGGTAAACCAGTGTAATCCAAAAATCTTGTCTAGAAGTGAAAACAAGATCTCATTTAAGAGAAAATCTAAGAGATCTGATGAATGATAACAAATGACAAACTCAGGCTGTTTTATGTCCAAATTATCCCTAATTCCTAACACAGTTGCTGGAGCTTGTGTGTGTGTGTGTGTTTTGGTCTATACACAAAATCATATTGTTGAGAAATTGTCAGTTTAACCAGCTCCTATTTTCCATGAGAAGCATTAGGGTTTGATTATTCGAGTATTAGTACCGCAGCCAGACATGCGGCAGAACAACATTCCACTTCTGTCTTTGGGTGGATGTCTATATCAATCAAGGCGTTTACCCTACCATATAATCATGGAAATAAATGCCACATGACTTGTAATATGTTTGCGTTTTACTCACTTTGGCAAAACAAGTCTGAGCACCAGGAAGTTGGCAGCTACACATATATTGATGATTATTGAGCTGGAAGAAGAGAACATGAGTGTTCAGGTTATTTCCTTGAGAAAGTGAGAGTTGACATGGCATTGCCCTTTGAAGGTGTTCTGCCCATTTCAGCATCTTTACTGAGAATTATCTCATGTTTTTACTTACCAGTAACAGATAATTCAAGTTACCAATGCATAATCACATTTGTAAACAGTATGAATAGTATGCTGCACAGAAGTCATTTGAGCACTTTTTAGCATATGAAAAAATATATTGTAAAACATCACATCACATATTAACACTTTTATTTTGTCCCAGCAGTTTACACCCAGCCAAAGACAGAATGAGTGCTAACAGAACTGGGGAACCACCTCCATATGTCATTCCAGGTAAGCCAATTATCATTGTTCATTTTGAATGACTCATAATAATGGAAAAACAATCAAGCCAGTGTGTGTGACGCAAATGTGGAATTCTGAAATAAATATATATTACAGAAATATAAATGTTCTCTCTGTATCTTTTTGCTTGGCATCAACAGTAGAGGGTGCCAAGGGCTCCAATGTCAAGGTCTACCATGTGCACACTCCATTCAACCCACCAAGCTCCAGTATTGAAGATTCTCGAAACCAGATGGAATCAGCCAGACCTGGTGAGCCTGCTGTTACCTGTCATTTATCTTTGGAAAACTATTAGTTGTAAAGACCACGCGGAAAGAATTACCCATGTTTTGCTTGATAATGTCAGGATTTGACTGTAGGCTACACTAACTATAGGCCTATTGGATGATTGCTAGGTCATTATATTGCTTTTATGCAACATTTAAATCAAACTAAAATGTGCAGGGTTTATGGAAGCCCGTTTCTGTCATGGAATAAAATAATAATAATATAAATAATAAAAACCATATATTTACATAAAATCTGACTTTCGTTCTTAGAATTGCAAGTTTATAACACAATTCAGACTTTATTTCCCACAGTTCTGAGTTTATCTTGAAATCTCCCCAGATTTCTGTGTTTACATCTCATAATTCTAACTTTTTTTCTCTGAATTCTGAGTTTGCATCTCGCAATTTGGACTTTTCCCCCCTCAGAATTCTTGGTTTAAATCGCTTTAAAGAGGCGCCTAATCTTGCGAAAGGAATTGGATCTGTCTGACACAACTGACAATTCTGAGGAAAAAAAGTAAGATTTGCGAGATGTCAACTTGGAATTGTGAGAAATTAAGTCAGAATTATTAGATAAAAAGTCGTATTTACCTTTACATTTTTCATTCCGTGGTGGAACAAACAAATGTACAAATTAGGCTACTTGTAAAACTTTTGTGACAATCAAGGCTTCCTGTCTACAACGACCCTCTAGTGTTATACTAAATATAAGATAGATAACACATTATTGGATGAAAACTTGTATAATGGTAAACAAAAATCAGAGATAAAAAAAAACACTTACTAAAACACGTTCTTCTCCTGTAGTTCAGTCAACGGAAGCCAAAAACAAATTCGTCAGCTACGAATCATATGAGCTGGGTCGCAATCCAGGAATGGCCACCTGCACAACCTGCCAACAGCAGGTCTTAACCAATGTCACCTACAAAGTGGGGGTTTACGCCTGGTTGATGTGCTTACTCTTCATCCTGTGCGGGTGAGAGTCCATTTGAATTTGCAGCTAAAAATATTAAATCTTGTGCGCATGATCAAAGCCAAACTGTATTCCTCTTTTCCAGGTTTATTTTGTGCTGCTGTCTGATTCCGTTCTTCATGAAGTTTTTCAAAGACGTCTATCACACATGCCCGAAATGCAATAAGATCCTGCACATTGAAAAGAAGCGATGCTGCTAACCCTTATCCTAACCCTTCCCCAATTTTAACACCACTCATGGATTTGTATGGCACCTTAAACTACATGAAGGACACTTTCGGGCCAACACAGATGTCATCTAGTACAAATTTGATTGTATAAACTAATGCTTTGCAATCTTTGTAACTCAGAACCTTTTGATGTTCATCTGGCTTAGTCTTTATTATTACATTATTACACTCTCAAATGAATATGAATATACTCATTCTGATTGTATATCTATAAAGGACTCAGGGTTAAGGCTTCAGAGGGTTGAGGAGTTTGTGGAACCAAAAATTTTATTTTTACATCACATAATGTAAATATCAGTAATTTTGGCATCAACTGGTTTCATGAAGAACCTTTAACATCCATGGAAACTTTCCAGTTGGACAAAAGGTTCTTTATAATGGAAAAATGTTCTTTAGATTATTAAAATGAGAAAATGAAAGTCTTAAAATGAAAGTTTTTTTGGGGAACCAAAATTGGTTCTTCCACGGCATCACCGTACACCTATTTGAAATTGTATTTTTAAAAAGTGTAGACAAGCCAGGATATACCAGGTGTCTTCATTTGAAAGTATGATTTCTAGAACTTAAAAAGTCATGTAAATGAATATTTAAAATAAATAAAAAAATAGACATTTTTGTAGTTATGTCAAGATCCAATATATTTTATTGGGTACAACCTGCATGTAAAAAAAAATATATATATTTTTTAAATCCTCATCTAGCATATACTACAAAAAAACTGGGAAAAAGTCATGGGGTCATTGAATATTGCTGTGGGCACTGGGAGGCTTTGGAGTCAAAAAGGTTGAGAACACTTAATTTAGAACCAACAAGATCTCTTAAAATAATGGAAATCATACTTTCAAAACTCATTTTTTTAATTACCATACTGCCAAAGCTGACTTGCTGATTAGCATTCTTTTTTACTTCTGTTAGTCTGAATTTTTAGAATAATGTCAAATGTGCATCTAAATGGAACGGTCATAACAATAAATCTGAAACGTGTCTGTGCAATATCTTAATGAGAATTCTGCATGTTGTTTATACACACTGAAATCTTCATATTACATGACACAAGCACAGCATTACAATCTGAACAGTGTCTAGTCACAATTCTTCCAAGGGCCATGGTGGTAGCTTTTATAGAAAATTTTATTCAACATACATTTTCCAGCAAAAAGGCAATATACAGGAAGAGTTGTCATACACTGCTGCTACACAGAGGAATTAGACTGAAGAGAAAAAAAATCAAAAAAGATAGATGTGATCTGCAGGTCTTCTTTGTACTGCACTTAAACGAGACGAACTGTTGCAATTAGTTAAGGGAAAAAAATAATAATGACCAAATGAAACTGCCAGGATCCAAAATAAAACTACACCATGAATATGAACATCTGAATGGATCTGTACCCAACAAATCGGTGTTTTAAATTTTACATGTTCATTCTTTAAATATACAATTTTAATTGTTTTCACAAAGCCAACTATGCACTAGGGAGCATTCCTTCTGTGCTTAAAGAAAAAAAACAAAAAAACAATGGTATCAGTTCATTAATGCTGGTTTCTCTAAGTCCCAAACCAGTCTTCTATACGTCTGTAGCCTCGTGCCAACAAACAGTACAATGAATCTGGAGCCGTCAGCAAAGCGACCCCTCCCTTACCATCAGAATAATCCCACAGCCAGTGACAGAGGAGCTAACAAACAGGGGGGAAACAAAACTTCATGGGGAGAGAAAAAAAAGGGATAAAAAAAAAAAACCAAAGGGATATGCAAATCAAACTCCAACCAAAGATTACATTTAACAGCGCTGAGAAATGTAAAACCTTGGATATTAAGTGCCAACGTGCAAGATGAAGAACAGACAATTTATTTCATTTTTATTTATTTTAAAACGGATGCTGTGGCTCTTTACTTTATTATACAGGATTTCCAGAGAAGACAAACTGAATTTCTCCAACCAAACTAAGTGAGAAAGAAGAATGGTGTAAACATGAAAATTGACTAGTTGCACTAAGGGACCAGAAAATAGACAACCATGTCAGGGCAACTAGCAAAAGCCTCAGCCATTTGCGGCTTAAAAAGAAAAAACAAAAACAAAACAAAAGCAACAAAAAAAATCTAAATCAAAACAAAAGTCTAGGACATACTGTTCCCCCTTTCTTGTTAAAATCAAATTCATTCTTCCAGACAAATAGGCAGTCAATAGTTAGAGAAGCCAAATCGAACAGCCTCAAAAAGGAAAACAGGAGCATCAGCAGTCACTCCATTCGCTGAAGACTTCATACATGGTGCCTGTGTACCCAGACAGCAGGTGTTAAAAGTGGTGCACACAAGAGGTTTGGTTAAAGTCTTTAGTATGGTCGGTTAGAGCGGGGGCTTGTCAGTTGTGAATCTTGATCGCTTTTTCCAGATACGTGTAGCGACCTCTCTTTGGAGCTTTGTTGAAATGGTCGAGCCCTAACCAAGGCCTCGGGTGCGACATGTTCCCTGAGAAAGGACAGAACATAGTAAAGTTGGCACAAACATAAACGCAGTGTCTACTGATTGAGATGTCATAGGTCAAAGGGGTGTAACATACCTGGCTGTGGCTCAAAGTCTTTCAGATTCACCTCGTAGTCTTCCTCATTGATATACTGATGCCGGCCCATCATCACGATTGCAAACTTGAACTAAAAGAAAATGAAACACAGGTTTAATCTTGTTTTCATGTCAACTGTCAAATGTATTTTTATTTTAGGAATGGTAATCTGGGTGGAACTAAATTTAGGTCTTAATCTGGACTACGGTTCTGCTAATTGGAGAACAATGTTAATTTAAAATATCGTCTGAATTAAAAAAAAACAAACAAAAAAACACATTGACTGCTCTAACTATTTACTAATGATATATATATATATATAAAATCATTAGTACATATTCAGTTCTTTAGTATCCAGAAGTTATATTTAACACTGATGGATCTCCAAATGCCCCAAGAGTAGGGCTGGGCGATATGGCCAAAAAATTATCACCATAATTTTTTCTCATATCAGTTGATATCGATAATTATCACAATAAATGTCAAAATTGTATTTCTTTCAAGTTTAAAGGCAGCTTTTTGCTCCAATGTGAAAGCTGTAAAAACCAGACAGCTAATTGTGGTTTTAAACTATTCTTTATGGTCAGAACACGACAAACACTTAACGTTTTTTAATTCTTTACACTTTTCCAGTCACTTTTCCTTAACCAAATAAATATCTTAATAGAAAAAAAAATAATTTATCGACCTCTTGTTATCGTTTATCGAGGCAATTTATATCTCACAATAATTATTATCGATTTATCGCCCAGCCCTACCCAAGAGTATAAAACTGTCTTATTTCAATAAGTTACAAAAAAAATTTAAACAAAACGTATTTCGCATTACATTATTACAATTTACATATTTATATTATAATCTCTTAAATATTATCATAATATTATAAACAGCATGGAAAGTATGCTTTAACAATTCAGGCACTAAATAGTCAAAGCACTGTACTATTTCCACAAAATCATTCAAGTCATAATATAATATAAATTACAATATTTTACAAGTCATTTTATCATGCATTTATGGATAAACAATTTCTGTAACATATACAAGTTTCAGAAGATTAAATCATGCGAGCGTATCCTATGCAACTTAAAAAAGGACATCCTACATAAAATACTTTTTTTTAAACCAATGTTAAGATCAATGTTTTAGATCCACCATCAAGCGACAATAGTATTTGATTATGCACTTGCTGAGCAGGAAATCGTTAAGCCATGTCAAGTCTCGAGGATGTTACTTGTTCATTTTTACTTTAAGTACAAGGTAGTATTATGATTGATGCTTTCCCATCATTGATTATAAGACAATGCCACATTGTGGAATCAAGAAGAATTACTTCGAGACATGAGAAATTCAATATTGTCGCGCAGTAAAACATAATAAAACATAACATACCTTGGGACAATAGTGACCAAAGGTATGCATTTAAGGGTTAATGTGCAAAATATTTCCAGGTTGGAAAATTCACTGATACATTGTGATTACATCGGACACATTTGTAAAGCTTCTCTTACCTTCTCAAACTCCTTCTCCTGAATGTCAAGCATGCTCTGAATTATCTTCATCACTTCTCTGAAGGGTTCCCCCTGCCACAATAAATGCATGCATTAAAACGGACACGACACATACAAACCGAACAAATGACAGCCATCCACCTACACGGCAAACAAACGACAGCTGCCCGCCTACACAATGCACTCAGCTAACACACCTGACGGATCTTGAGCAAAAAGGGAATTCCAAATGTCCCGAAGACTTCCTTGTGGAAATGTGCAACTGGAATCAGCATTTCATTCTCCTTGTCCAGGTCCACCTGGTCGGGAGGGATTTCCTGACACAAAAGAGATAGAACTTGCTTCAAGGGGAACCGCACCCACAAATAAAAGTGGCAACTCAGATGCCAAATCATTTTAAGAGGCTTTACTAGGGAACAGATCCTTTGTTGTGCACATCAGTGAATGATGGGATTTGAGGGTTGGCGTGTTTCAGCTCTTCCTTACCTCTATTCTGAATGTTCGACTGGCTGCTGGAGATAAACATTCTAGCAATTCATCTTCCTGGTGAACCCCAATAATTTTGTAGCTGACAATTTCTAACAGCCTACAGAGAGGGCAAAAAAGACAACGTTAATATTAGCAGTGACCAGTGAAAGGGGTCAGAATAATGGTCAGAGTGACTCATATAATAGATTGCAGCAGCGTCAATGACTTATTAATGCATGATTGGCTGATATATCAGGGGTTTTCTCCAGAATCAACAGTCTGTTATCTTTTCTCATCCAACATGTCATAAAAACAATACATCATTTTAAAAGCATTATGTCACACAAACCCCATGTTTGTGAGAACTTTTAGATATGTCAGATTAACTATAAATGTAACTATCACAATGCCTCTGTCCTTTATAGTAAAAAAAGAAAAAGAAAAAGCAGAGGTGCCAGTTTAATATAAACACTGTTCTTTGAACCTTCTATTCAAAGAACATTCAACATTGGGAATTAGAAATGTTTCTTGAGCACAAAATCAGCATATTAAACTGATTTCTGAAGGACATGTGACATGTGAAGACTTTGCCATCACAGAAAAAAACAAAACATTAAAATATTAAAATACAAAACATTTATTTTAAATTATAATTATATTTCACAATACAGTTCTACTGTATTTTTGACTAAATAAATACAACCTCGTTGAGCATAAAAGACTTTTCAAAAACATGTTTTACCAAAATCCCATTCACTTTTAAACTAGAAACGTATTACTAGAAAATTCCAACACTAACCAGGATTTTAAATGATTTAAACATCACAAAATGAATGGAACATGGAGTGAAAAACAAACAAAAAAAAAAACTTACGAAACCCTCAGGAGTTTAATGCCCAATTTTTACCGCACTCATGGAAAATCCCTTAAAAGACCTCTCAGAGCAGACACTGAATAACAATATAGACTTGGAATATAGAAATCCCTGATTAATGAAAAGTGCACTGAATTGAGAACAGACAGACCTCAGCTTCTCTGAGCCTTTGTCAGAGAGCTCCACTGCCTTTTTACATTCCTCCAGAAGGTCCCGAACACAGCCATGCTTGTCGGGGTATAGTGTGATCTCCTAACGTGAGGGAGAGAAAATATTCACACTAATAAGTGTGCAGAACATTGTGGAAATGTACATTATGCAAATGAGCAGGGCTGGCTGGCTGGCATGCTGGGATATTCGATGTAGAATCATTGCAGCACTTTCTCACCTCCTCTCGAAACATACTGTTGAGCCAAATGGCTTTGAAACTCCTCCTGTTCTCAAAGTCTGTGATCTTCATCTTGAGCTGTGGGGAGGCAAAACCATGAATAAATCACATGCCCGGAACTTAACGGCTTAGAAGATCTCATATTCCATTAGAGGCGCGCCAAATGGAAGATAAGACCTCTCTCACCTGCTGGTAGTAGAGCTTCTTAGGCTGCCGGGGCTTGAAAAACTGCAGCAGGTCTCTGAGAGTGCCTTCATAGTTGTGCCTGAGTGGGTTGCCAGGGCCGTCTCTGTACCTGAGAGGAAGAATAAAAAAGTACGTTTATGGATGAAAACATAGGGGAAAGCAGTCACACCAAACTGAAAATTAAAAGACGTACCCCTGTGACTTGAAGAACTGCAGGAGCATGGGGTCAGTATTTAACCTCTGCGCAACAGTCTTTGCCACCTGAAAATAAATGAATTATGATGAGATGATTTTCCAGAGGTTCTTTTTCATGTTTCTGGTTTCTGGCAGTAGATCATCATTCTGATCTACTTTTAAAAAACTAACCTGGAAGTAGTTCATTCGGTTTGACAGTGTCACAACAAAGCCTGGATCATTGTGAATGGTCTTGTCACAGAAGATGACATCCACACGGTGGTACAGGTCTCTGAAGTAGTCTTTTGCAGTAGGCAGCTCACTTGTTTCATTTTCAGGATCGTCCCTAGTGGCCATACAACAAAAGAACAATCAATTCAAGGCCCTGTTAAGCTGTGCAAAATTAATTTAGAAATGAAGACAATGAATACTTACTTCTGGAACACAATTATGTCTCCATCCATCAGCTCATCCAGAGCCTTGTCCAGGGAGACATCATAGTCTTGTATTCGCTCTGTTAAATTCGGTTTAACTTCCTGTAACATATAATGCACCATGTTTTAGCAATATATTCGTAATATAAAGCTCATGGCACACATTTACACTAACCATTAAGAATGCATGAAATAAACCAACACTCAACAGCTTGAGATCTCTTATGCATACTAAGGCCACATTTATTTGACCAAAAACCGTAATATTGTGAAATATAACAATTTTGTTTTCTATTTTAATATATTTAAAAACTTTTTTTTTTTGGTTATGGGAAAGCTGAATTTTCAGCAGCCATTACTTCAGTATTCAATGTCACATGACCTTCAGAAATCATTCTAATATACTGATTTGCTGCTCAACATTTCTAATGATCAATTTTGAAAACAGTTGTGATGCTTAATATTTTTGTGGAAGCCGAGATTTTTTTTTCTGGATTCTTTGATGAACTGAAAGTTCAAAAGAACAGCATTTATTTGAAATCGTAAAAAACATTCAAGTAAATTTTGATCAATTTAATGGATCCTTGCTGAATAAAAGCATTAATTTCTTTAAAAAATATAAAAAAAATTAAATAAAAATAAAAAAATCGAACTAAATTGACTTGTAAAATAAAAAATATTTTGTATGCTACTTATTAAAAATGTTCTCTTTTTACTTTATTTTTTTAAAATATAGCATTACATGATTCATTTATCTGTTTTAAACCACAACAATTACTACAGGCATATCTTGTATCTCTAATAACCATTTTCTATACAAAACTACAAATGAATAAATGCATCATTAGGAATACAGTGTAAACCAACAGTCTTACCTCATAGAGGATAAGGTTAGTTCCCTGCTGAAACCCTGCTCTTTCACACATAACGGGCAGCAAGCCTCCTGTTTGGGTCAAGGTTAGAACGGATTAAGCATCAGAAAGAACTGACTTCTGTTTACTTAGATCTTTACAACAAAAACTTCATGAGAACAACCCTATTATGCATAGCTTTGATTACTCACGTATTTTACAGGATATAGGTGTGTAGATATGTCCACAATAATTTAAGCTTCTGGTTTTTGGATCATACATCTTCAAGAACAACATAACGTCATCTGAAAATCAAAACAGGGTTAAAAGGTTGATTCTATCAGAACTCTTTACTCTTCAGTAAGAATAAACAAATGAAACGCAAAAATCTATTCCCTAAAATGGTTCTGAATATATGTACACGTCGAAACTCACGGTCTTTGTCAAACTTGGGTAACGTTGCACCGCTGGCGGCCATTTCTGGATCTACAGTTTCCAGAAATATTGTCCATGGGTTCTCGTTATCGCTCAAGTCGATCATCTGTTTGTGACATTGAAATGAACGGCTTTATTCTCAGATACAGTGGAACATAAGAAACAAGAATGACATAAAAAAATATGAATGTTTAAAGACATGAGTGCACAGACTTACAGACTTGTTGCAATCTGCTTCATAATCCAACATAGCTGGCCGTTTAGTGCCGTTGCTTCTGGCCTGCATTGGCCACAGTCTCATCTGGTCCTGTGGGAAACCCTGGAGGAAAAACAGTTAATTGAGACCATCTTCATGGACAGACCAGAAAATAAATGCAACTAATCTGATATGAAATAAAATTACTAACAAATGACGATTTACAATCAACCTAACAAGCGAGAACAACACGTCCCAACTAGCTTAACAGAGTTGTCACAATTAATTTTACTGCTCCAAACTTCTGAAAATTAGAGTGTATACAGAACATTATAATGTTCTGATGCCTAAATTGACAAGATAGAACACAGCGTTGTTTCAACGTGATTTTTAAAAAAATATTTTTGGATATATTGTAATATTTTTATAATGTTTATTGTATGTTTCAATGTTTTATGGATTGTCTTAAGCATTGTTGAATCTCCTGTCTGCACAACAAACTTACCCTTGGGTACTAATAAGGACACCCCAACTAGCCTAACAGAGTTGTCAGAACAAACCAATTCATAATAGACAATTCCGCTGGTTTAAGGATTTGCAAGCTCCCAGAATGCATTGCAGCATTAATTAATTATGTGGTTTCTGTGGCAGGATTATCTTTTTGCTGTTTGCTCACACATTTGCTGTGTGATGTTAAAAGCTCATTTTTACACTGCTGGTTGATTGTCACTATGAAACAAATCAAAATATTAATAACTGCTTTGAAGGGCAGATTTTGAAAAGGTAAGATTGCAGAGTTCACTTCATTATCAGTCATATAAAACCATAAACAAAAATGGAATAATCACAAATGTTTGTTGCCAAGTTTGTCAATTTGCTGAAAAATAAATCTATAGTTGCTTTTACAAGTATTTATTGGCTGATATTTTGGCATTGGGAATGAATAAATTTATAAATAAATCTGGCTAAACAAAGTCGTTTCGGTCAAGACGAACTCAATCAGAAGGAGTATGTTTTTTTCTGTTATACACTGTAGGGATCAGAAAGCAAAAGATGTCATCTACAGAAATTGTGCCAAGTGGAGTCTCACCATAGTCTGTGAGAGGTTCTGAACAAACTCAGCCAGAGTGGAGCTTTTCAGAACTTTGAACACAGTGTATTTTACTTTCTCTTCATCATACATGTCGTTGCCCTGATGCCCGCAGAACTGGTCTTCTGTCACCATCTACAGGAACAAAGAGTTAGTATTTGTTAAACAAAAACACAAAGTAGCATAGAATTATTGAACAATGCCCACTCTAAAGATCTAAACTTAAAGTCTTTGCAAACAAGACCTAAAGTGACCCATTTTATCTGCCACACCAAGTGGACCAATACATCTTCCATTTAGACAGGACATTTGAAATCTCAAGAGTGACTGATTTAATCGGGTATTATGTGACTCCATACCTGTACTTGCATGTAAAGATGAGCCTCCTGCCTCTCTTTTCTCTTCTGAGCTTCCACCCTCTTCTCCTCCTGCAGCCTCTCCACCAGCTGCTGAGGAATATCTATGTCTGTGACCGGCTGCAGGACCTCACCTGGACATGACAACAGCACTTATGAGCACAGATGGACATAGGACAAAAGCATGCCATGGGATCCACAACCAAAAACAGGGTGGTGTCTACAGGTGCCAGCCACTTATTCAGTCACAAAGTGAAATTACCTCAAGCTAAAAAAAAAAAAAAAACATCACAAATTAACCTCACAGCAGGAGTAAATCGATTTGTATGTATATATAATGGCACTCACTAAGCTTGGACTCTCTGATGTACACCAACATGTAAGCGTTGGTGCAGTGACGCACTGACAAGTCGTCATCATGACCACCGTAATTGTGTTCAATGGCCTCTTCTTTAGTGCACCGAGAAACGACGTCATCATCAAATTTACACCACTGCAACAGGGAACAAACAAACATTACATCTGGAAAAAAAATTATGAAGGCATGTGGGAGTGAATTTCATAAACCACTTCACAGGAGATCAAACAAAATTCACAATGTCTGCCACCAGACTAAACACTACAAGTTAAAAAAACAAATACAATGCAGGGCTCCAGACTAACATAAAAACCTGATTTGGTAACATTTCGAAAAAATGCACATTTTTGTTAGTGTAATGTAACATTGTAAATATTTGAATATTGTATATTTTGTCCCACAAACGTTTTAGACTTATTATTGGCCTTTATGCTTTTATTTGACAAGAAAGTCAGGATAAACAGGAAACAACTAGAAAAGAGAATGAGGAATGGACCACAAGCCGGAACTCTGCAAACAAACTGTTTGCTGAAGCATTGTTGTGCCATAAGTTGAGAGCTGCCCATGATGCTGTAGGTCTGACAGAAACACACATTTTGATATACATTTGCTGACATAAATAATAAGACGATGCAAGAAACAGTCTATAGCATCAAGATGATAAATTTTGAAGGATATTTTAAAAACATTTTTATTCTATAAATTAGGCCTGGGTGATAAAACGGCATCGATATTTATCGACGGTACACCTTCTTCTATAACGATATAAAAAATGTTCGATATAATGCACGGTATAGGCACGTGCTATGAGTGACGCAGACAGCACACACAAACACGTACATGCTGAATTGAGTGCTGTGCCTGCCTGCGATGAGGAGATTGTGAATAAAAAAATGAATTAGTCGAATTTAAAACAAACATTTGCATTTTAATGTTAGAAGTGCGTCAGGGAGCGTCATCAGTGGTGCACGAGATGCGGTGATGATGATGTAAGTGACGTTGTTGCATTTTAATGTTTTGTTAGTCTATGTTAGTGTTATGCATTCAAAATATTAGAGAAATATAGAGGCTCAATGCGGAGAAGATCTTGATTAGGTGAAAACCGAAACCAAGCCATTCACACAGATGCATATTCACTGCATTTTTAGACGGACATATACGACTGCTGCACTCGCGTCTCACACAAGAGATGTAGCCATGCAAAGTTAAAACAGTTTAAACTTTTAGAAAACACGTCACGAATTTGTGGAGGTTTATTCCTTGTCACTACGTCTCATATGTTTTTAAATGCAATCTGTGTGAATGGCGTAAATACGGCATAAATACATGATGCTGTTTTGTTCATAATTGTTTATGCAATTTACGAAATTATATTAGATTTTTATGAGTTAATTTAGACGTAATGCACG
>NW_015629044.1:947667-949528 GCF_001515625.1 Sinocyclocheilus rhinocerous
AGTCTAGCCCACGAGACGCGCAGTTGCTACGTTATGCATTCAAAATATTATAGAAATATAGTAGCTCAATGCAGAGAAGATCTTGATTAGGTTAAAACCGAAACCAAGCCATTCACACAGATGCATATTCACTGCATTTTTAGACGGACATATACGACTGCTGCACTCGCGTCTCACACAAGAGATGTAGCCATGCAAAGTTAAAACAGTTTAACCTTTTAGAAAACGCGTCGCGAATTTGTGGAGGTTTATTCCTTTTCACTGCGTCTCTTTATGTTTTTAAATGCAATCTGCGCAATGGGCGATTCGGCTCTTTTATTAAGCAATGCATAAATACATGATGCTGTTTTGCTCAATTGTTAATGCAATTTACAAAATTATATTTGATTTATATGAGTTAATTTAGACGTAATGCACGTTTTTTTATAGACAGTTATTTCCTTGCATTGACAGTTTAAATGTGCTGCATTATTTTGCTCATTGCGGCCTCCTGTGGCCTCGGGAGACAAGCCAAAAGTTTCCTTTAGACCTATTTAATCTGCATATAAAACATTAGAAATTAGATATGCTTAATTTTATTGTGTGTTTGACTGTTAAAACCAAAAATATTTGTTGTTTGTCTCAATAAATTGGTTTAATTTAAAAATACAGTGGTTAAATTACAAAAAAAAAATTCTATTGCTCGCACCCATGGCGCTCTTTTGCTTTACTGAATATCTGCATTGGTTTCTATGGCAACGACATTGGTTTGTTATGCCTACGCTAAAGACAACAATAACAGCAATACAGATGTTGTCTTACAACATGACAACATGTTGCCATCTTATGAGGCAGCGGCAGAAAGGCTGGAAGCTGGAATGTGTGGCTTTATTCCATGATGCAGTCTCTGCCGATCTCAAAACTCAAAGAGGTGTGACACAGCAGCAGTACAATGTCATTTTCTGCTTGACTTGCACTTCAAACAAGACGACCTTGTTTCTGCAAAGACATTCAGCATGTTTTCTACAAACAACTTCTGACCTGTTTATATTTTACTTGGCGTGAGAAAGTGACATAGGCAAAAAAGGCTACACAAAACTTTGGTCAGACTGAAACGGATTTCCAGAAATACAATTTGAATAGGATTTCAAACCACATATCAATGTAACTTCAAACGTACTAGTAAAAACCCTACTTCATTTTTTTTTTTTACATTTACACTTGCTAAACATGATCGGATTCCAAACAGATATGCACAAAAATCGGATTTTGACTGACAGTCTGAACAAAGCTTAAGATTTTATGTTTTTTGTTTTTGTTTTAAAGGGGTCATATGATGAGATTTCAATTTTTCCTTTTTCTTTGGAGTGTTACAAGCTCTTGGTGCATAAAGAAGATCTGTAAAGTTGCAAAGACTAAAGTCTCAAATCCAAAGAGATATTCTTTATAAAAGTTAAGAGTCAGCCACACCTACCTAAAATGGCTCGTTCTAACACGCCCCCAACATATCTACCTCACTATGTGGGAAGATTTGCATAACGCCGCCCAAATGTTCACGCAAAGAAAGAAGGCGTAACTTTTATTCTCACTGTAGTATTGTTGCCGCTGCCGCCATGACGTGAAGACGCTGTGTGCTTCGTTGTGAAAGTGAAACTACTTTGTTTGGTCTTCCAAAAGAGGACGATATCCGCTTAGTCATGCCTGGAGCTGATCTGTGCTGGTCGCTGAGGGAATACATCAACTTAGTGCTGTGGATCGCCGGATCGGTTTTCACCATGGACGAAGAAAGCAGAAGTTGTAGAAACTTAATTTGCTGTAAAGTTGCTTTGCAATGATTTGTATCGTGAAAAGCGCTGTACAAATAAACTTGAATTGAATTGAA